>NC_048299.1:181499393-181799393 GCF_013100865.1 Trachemys scripta elegans
TTTATTAGAGCATAAGCTTTCGTGGACTACAGCCCACTTCTTCGGTATGCATCCGAAGAAGTGGGCTGTAGTCCACGAAAGCTTATGCTCTAATAAATTTGTTAGTCTCTAAGGTGCCACAAGTACTCCTGTTCTTATTCCTTGCAGTTTGCCCAAGTAAGCATTTTCAGGTACCCGGTCACACCAACTTACTTGATGAATTTAAGTGATCATATATACAAGATTAAGTGCAAGAACCAGGAGAGCAAATCCTATATAGGTTTTCTATATAGCTTCTCAACAGTGACCAACCCACAGCACCTTGGCTGTCCCAGCGGTGACGCTCCTCATAAGCATCAACCATGTCATACCATCTGGTGGTTTCCCGATATACAGTCTTGTGCCACTAAAATACCAGTGAATTCACTTATGCGTAATTCACATGTGACTGTAGGACACAACATACAGAAGCCCACAACTACCATTTAAACCCCAGCCTGAGATGCTTCAGTCAATTACAGTAAACTCACTCTGTACAGAAACATTTCTCTGAGTTATGATAAAAAAATAATTTTTTTAGCAGGTGATTTAGACAATCAAAAGTTGATAGCTTTAAAATTTACATTCCTCTTCCATTACAGAGAAATGTATTTGCCTCTCATAAGACAGCTGCAGACTTAAGTTATTGAACTGGGATTTAAGAAAACTAAGTTCTTATAAATGTAATCATCTAAATGGAGCCCCAAAGGAAAGCAGAGGGAAGGCATAATGAGCATCCTCACATCACATTTGATTCTTTACCATTTGGTGGTAGATGGATACTGAACCTATCAGTTGGAATTTTAAGACAATAAAGGGTCTCATCTTGAAAGTAATACTTTATTTGTTTCTATATAGCTGCAGACTTGGAAAAATTAAGTTTTAGTGGGCTTCAAATGTAAGGCTATTCAACCTTGTTAGCAGTCCTTTATTGTGCTTATGATTCAATGCTAACTCTGGTTTTAATATAAAATTGGTTGATAGTTATACTTTCAGCGTTCCCTCTAATTTTTTCCATTCATGTGTGGAATGAATTTTGTTATGTGCACCATATCGTGGTAATGTGCGGATGTACACCACCAGTAGAAATCAAAAACCTAGATATGATATATATATTTTTAAAAAGTTACCATAGGGATAATTACTCCAGCCAGGACAGATTAAGCATTTTAGAACTCATTACTCAAAAAATTAAATTTAAGTGTAAGAGAGAAATAAAAATTATGAAACTAACAGACGAGTCAAAAAACTAAAATAACACACTTTGAAAGTAGTATCAAGAAGTAACAACAACAATAATACAAGTATGTATTGGGAGGTGACAGAGAGACAGACAGACTTGCCCCTTTAAGTACGCTGCCCTTTTAAGTAGATAAGCTCGTTCAGACAGCAGCAGCTGCCAGCAAGCTCCCTCCGTCCTGAGCCCTGTGGTGTTCCCCCCAGCTCTGTGGAGATGGGGTACAGAGGCGGGTGGATGGGGACACCCTGACATCAGCACCACCTCTCCCTCTCTGCACAGCAAGCAGGAGGCTCCTGGGAGCAGCTCCAAAGCAGAGGGCAGGAGCAGCATGGCAGTGAGGGGAGGGACACCTGAAGTGCACAGCACTTGATAGCCTCCTGGGCAGCCGCCCAGCTTAGAGGGAACTTCAGTCACAATGGCTGGGGAGGAACTTGTGTTTATTTCTTATGAACGTTTTCTGTAGAAGACTCCAATTCTTTGTTTTTAGAAGACTGTATATAAAGCATAAGTGAATCCCATTTTAAATATTTTGTTGAATTTCTGATACAAAAAACATTCTTACATTTGAAGAACTCATACCTGGGTACACTGCCTGTTAAGCTCCTTTCACTTGATGATGAGGATGATGATCCAGGCCTCTCTTCTATTTTCATTCCTAGCGATTCTGTTGCACTACTCTGTGGTTTCTCTCCCTCCTCTTCCGTCTTCTTTTTCTCACTGTCACTATCATCACTGCCTTCTCCTAAGATGTCATCAACCTGCCAATTGGTCAAGAGTCAGTGTGAGTTATTAATTATATCACTCTCTCTCACACAGTTACTAGACTTGTAACTTGTAATTATCCATTTTAAAATGTCTTATAAACTGCTTTCTTGCTCTTTTTGCTTAAAAAATATGAAGTTCAGTGTCTGTTTCCACAATAATATTGACAACATTTTTATGTGGATTAAAACTAAGCTTATATTCATGCAAGTATGATACATACTAAGCTACAGTAACCACCACCATCACCAATACAATTCCATTTTAATGACTTTTAAAATAATGTATAGGAATACTATAGAAACAGCCATGAAGCCATATTATTGGTAAGGGCAAACTCTTTAGAAATTAAAGGGACAAACTTTGCACCACAACAATGTACAGCTGGTCATTTGTTCAAAAACATATTGAAATATGTCTTCGGTTAATAAGAATTTTTATTTTTTCAGGCACTCCTATTTAAAAGTCTAATTTTAGCAAAACGTTTTTTTCCCAAATGATACTGTATGACAGGAACTGAAGATACAGAAGACACTGTTATAATCAGATTCTGTCTACTTGCTTGCCATTTAAAAAGGCAAGTCTATCAAAATATTTATACATTTAATTAAATAGCAGTTTGTCTTTTGCTTCTAAGAAGTTAGCATGGATTTTATGCTAGTCTAAAATACTGTTATTCATTCTAGGTTTGCAGCTGCAGAAATAAACATTAAAACAAAACAAACCCATGTGCTGTGTTGAGATGCCTCAAGAGGTTCCATACTTTTAAAAATAAGCATTTGAACTACAGGTGGGGAAGGAGTAAGAAGGTGTAGGTGGTATTGCCACACACTAACTTCTCAATGTGAATGGTAGTGGGCAATGAGAAGGGAAGCAGGACTGTTGGGTTCTTTGGGACAAGTGACTGCAACTATGCTGAACCTTAAATTTTCTTCAAAAAGCAACATGTCCTGGCAGCAGTGAAAAAGGAGGTGGGTTAAGACCCCAGATCCCCCAGCCTATCAATGGCCTAACCATTTTCATTGCTCAAATCCATAGCATGCTAATATTTTTAGGCCCACCAGGGTGGTCTTATTCCAGTGACTGACCCAGACCACAACCTGCTGTAGAGCTACTGTAGGAGGCAAACGCCAGGCCTCAAAGAAATGCCTGGATCTTTCTAATCCCCCTTCTCTGTTTAAGACAGGGTGATGGCAAATTCAAAGGAAAAGGGGAATACCCTAACTCCTGTGGGGTTAGGATAACACCCCTATAATGTTTTGGTGACCAGCGAGAGGTCTCACTGCCTCCTTATAACCCCGGATGCCTTTCACACTCTCCTGCTGTGTCTCTCAACATAAACACCAACAGACAAGCATGTGGTTCCTTGAGTGTCTCTGTGCTGTGCAGTCCTGGTTCAGCGGTCTGACCCCAGAAGCCTGCCTACAACATCTCAGGCCCAGCCTCATCTCCACCAGCAAGTTACTACTTGCAAGGTGACCCCAACACAGCCCCAATCTCAAATTTCCCCAAAAATGTCTGCCCTGAAGTGTCCTACTCCCTCCTGGAACACTTAGGGAAGTAAAGTGGTTCATTGGTCCTTTAAAGAGACAAAAGCACAGCTTATTACTTTAATGAGAGTTAATCACTTAAATTGAAAACACAGCAGTGGGTTGGTTTAGATTAAACGTAAAACAAGTTTATTAACAGAAGAGCAAGGATTATGTGATACCAAGTAAGAGAAATAAAGGTAGAGACAGTTATAAGCAAATAAAAGTGAAAAAAACATCTAAAAGCCTGAAACTTAATCTAGCAAAATACAGTATTTGTTCAAGATGGTGTCTCTCACCCTCGACTTTTTTCCAGCTTCTTACTGGCTGGCCTGACCAGGACCCATCACATAGATCAAATTGCTTGGTTTCTTTGTCTCCTGAAGGTGAAGGATAACTTAGGGGGTGGTTTCCCCTCTCTTTATAGATCTCTTTGAAATGTATTTTTCTGAAGGATACCACCAGATAAAGTTTCCTAATGCATGTTGAGTAAATGATCCGTAAGGTTTGGAGGATAAGGCTCCATACTGGTTCCTCCCCTGCTGGTGGCTGCTACTATGGAAATTATCTATTCCTGCTATAGCCTCTAATATAAATGAATAACCCATGGAATTTGGCCACAACTAGTTTGAGGTCATGGCCACTTTCCTTTGTTTGTCGAAAACCTGTTTATCAATGCCTCTTTACACGCATGCCTGGTTTAAATACCTTTTAGTCATGGACTTTAAAGCCTAGTATCAATGAGTATCCATAATTTCACATACAGCATTGTTACATATATTGTACAATGATATTATGACCCGTGTGTTAATTTTCAAATGGTACCTCACTAGGCATATTTTGTACGACTATCATTGCAGTAATGTGTAGGGTGTGAATACCGGGGTAACTAGGGTCATAACCCCCTCCCTGAAATAGTTTGTCTCCACTGGGGGACAGTATCACCCATGCTGCCACAAGCAGCTGCCAAAGTAGCAATAATATAAACTGAAGACAAATAAATTATACCATGTGCCCACATGCACACCACTGCTTTAAGGTCTGAAAATATGCAGGTAAGACAAACTGCACAATTGCTCCCAAGTTGCAATATGCCCATACCCTGTTCTCAAAGGCTATGAATGCCCCCACCTCCTTACCCTGACAAAAATGCCTTTGTACATGCAGAGTGACAAAATATGTATACCTCATGAATCCCAAAGAGGAAGGACAGGGATTTTGCAGTAGCAGATGGTGGATCAAAAGAGGACCACTTGCTGTTGATGCTTGAAAGAAATGCTGGGAATTAACTAGTTAGATCCTCAAAGAGCAGTCTAAGTCATTTTTGTTCTACAATCATACTAATTTTAGTCCAAAAATCAATTTAATGTCTTTCAAATGAGGTTGCTTCTGCCACATTGCATTCTAACTCATAGCTCTTTGACATTTTTACAAAAACAGAAAAATAAATCAAAATTTCTGAAGTCTGAAAATGTTGACATGCAAGATAAACACCACTGACTCTTGGATCTGGTGTACTTTTAAAAATAGTTTTTATGCCTGACCATTTAGAAAAATACCGCATACACGCATTTTCCCCAATTATGCCATTTAAAGATTTTTTTTAAAAAAATAAGGGAGATTACAGTACAGTCTATTCTAGGTCACATGGATAACACTCATTTTTATGTGGAGCTCTATGAGAAACTTAGGACAGGAGTAACCATGATACAAAACAGCATATTACTAACGTAAATCAGCTCTGTTATATTCAATCCCTCTGATTTGGGACATACATGCTAACCACAACTGAATGTGGTGACTCTTTGCATGGGCAGCAGGGGGGGGAAAAAAAGGGGGACAGGATTCCTTCAAGTTCCCTACTGCATTTGGGTTACAAAGGAGGGGAAAAGGGAATGGACTTACCTGAGTGGACAGTAAATAGCTGGACCAGAGAGAGAGACAGTGACCCATCATGTGCACTGGGGGAAGAGGAAGGTATTTATACCCCTGCTATCCAGAAGAAACTCTCTCTCTCTGTGATCAGTAGCACCCACCCTCCCATCCATAGATCAGAACAGAATCAGGTTTTTATCATCTGCTGCGGCCGTATGCTAGTCACTTTTTTTTTTTTTTTTGGGTAGGGAGCATGCCAAATTGGCTGAGGTGGGGTGGGGTTGTTTGCCTTCGCCACAGCAGGCTGGGGAGGTAAAGAGGTTAGATCAAGATGTCACAACTCAGTAGATGGCAGGTGTCCCCTGTGCAGGTACATGTTCACAGAGGGGATACAGTTCTCTTGACAAATGGGTGTTGGAAGTGGATTTACAGGATGGCACCCCATAAGGAAGATGGAAAAAGGGGGGCTGGAGCTCCTAATATCCAGTACAGCATGGAGACACACACCCCTTCTAATCTTGCTTAACCCTCATATGATGGGAGGCTGGCAGGTCGCAGCAATGGTCTGGGTCAGGGGCATGCACAGGAATAAAAATTTGGCCGCTTTTGGAGGGGCACTTTGTGTCCCACACTGCCGGAGGACCTGGTTCTCCCCACGTAGCCCCAGGGCCAGTGGAGCTGGCTCTCTCCCTTCCCCGCACAGGCAGAGGAGCTCACTCTCTCCCCGCAGCTGGAGGAGCTGGATCCAGGGCCAGAGGAGCTGTCATCTCCTGCCCTCTCCTGGAGGAGCTCACTCTCCCAGCCCCGGAGGAGTTCTGTGCCCCCGCTGACTGGGGGTGGGTGGGCTGTGCCCCTGCTTGCTCACCTTGCACATTCTCCTGGTCTGGATGGGACCAGGATGGGAAGGGTAAGAGCTGATGGCAGTTCTCCCACATAGATGAAAACAATTGAGGAAAGAATGACAACCTGCACTCTAAAATTTATTGTTGGTATTCCTAGATATGTTGAGTGACTAAAGTTGCAGCCTAATTAAACAACATCCATTGCCTCTCGTCTTTCATCCTTTGTGGCCAGGACAAGGAATCTCCCTACAGGATAATTTCTCTTGCAAGTCCCAAAGAGGTGTGAAATCTTAAGACCAAATGCTACCAGATGATACACTGCACGGAGCGCGCTTCCTGTTTTATTTTGCTTATTTTAAGTGTGGCTGGTGTCACTTCAGAAATGTGTGTCAGTAGGAAGATTAGAAAGATTACTTAAATAAAAGCCATTGTGATTTTAATAGTAATGGATATATTATAAATATCTAAATGCAATAGCTAGAAGAAAAAACAGGCTGCAGTTCTTGAAAATATATAGACTCAGGTAGTAACACACTTTTCCTTCTGAGATCTCAGATCAGATGTGTGAGGCAGAGGAGAAGATGAAAAGTGTAGCTGGGAGTAATGAACAGAATATCATGCAGTGAAACCAGCATGCTTACCTCCCCCTCCTCTCCTGCAGAACCCTGCCTCTGTTTCCCAGAGGAAACAAAAAAGGACAAGTTTCTCTCCCTTTCTCTCTCTCTCACCCCCCCCCCCCAGCCCACTTTTCAGAGTAGAGAAATCTATTGAAGAGGCCAGGTTAGAAGGAAGAAGGGAGAGGAAAAGAGAAGGGTCTTGAGAGACTCAGGACCTTGTTTGATTGCTCCTCCTGGCAGGTTGTACAGATAGGACAGAGGATGAATGTAGAGGCAGATCACAGGGTTCACGCAGATTTGTAAGAGGGACCTCTGTGGGGCAGTTTCACTGACCTCTTTAGGAGCCCCCCCCACACACACACCATCTGTGGTCTTCAGAGGGAAAGGAAATGCTTCTTCCCAGTGCCCTGTCTAAAAGATGAGTATTGGAGGACCCAGATGCTTCATACTTCCTCACATTACAAATACCAGACAGCCACTGGTGTTTCAGAGAGCAGATGCATATGCTACTTTCTGCTACTGCTTCTCCACCGCTTATGTTGCCAGGAACAGAAGGAGTCTCAGAAGGCGTAAGAGAAAAGGAATAGTGACAGCCTCACAACAATCTAAAAGTAAAGAGACCACACCTATTTTTGGAATTAGTAAAATCATTTAAAATGCGTGACAAATGCTGCCAGCTACGATTCAATTATTTATGGCTCTGCGACTGCAACTCTAACTTTAAACATGTGAGATAAGGCTACTGCATTCATTGTATAATGTAATAGAACAGGATAGTACCCCACATTATCCTATCCTTTTGTAGAGCGACTTTTACATAAAGTGAAATTTTACAGGTTAACTAGTGTACATTGATTAACCCTGTTTTGTACAGACCCTTTTGTTGACACTTATGCTGTAATATCTTTGCATTGAAAGATTTTGTTTACCGAGGCCCATCTCATCTTGCTAACAAAACCTGTAAAAGAGCCATAATGCATATTTTCAGCACCTAAATGTGACCTCACACACCAGTAATGTCTTTATTACAACATTAGGCAGAAACTGTGTTATGTAGGAATTGACATGTCAGATCAGACCATAGGCCACCTAGTCCAGCATGCTGTCTCCTAACACTGGAAAGTACCACATGAAAAGATGATGATTGGGGGCCTAGAAAAAAAAAGGCGAAAAGATTGGAATAGAGAGCAAACAAATCAGATGAGATGTGATGGGATGTTAGATGGGGTGGGATCTGAGTTACTACAGAGAATTATTTCCTGGGTGCTGGCTGGTGAGTCTTGCCCACATGCTCAGGGTTTAACTGATCGCCATATTTGGGGTCAGGAAGGAATGTTCCTCCAGGGAAGATTGCAGAAGCCCTGGGGGTTTTTCGCCTTCCTCTGCATTTCTGCATAAAGCCTATTAAGTTTTAACCACACTTTGTGACAAGGTGCTGAATGAGGTTTATCTTTGGCTATACGTGCGGTTAAACCATGTTTAACACTCATTCATCTGTATCTGTTGATGGCAATGGGCTTTTTTTTTTTTTTTTTTGCAGTGCAGAAAAGCCCAGTGTATCAACTCCAACATGATGCATGAACAATATCAAATGCCTCTAAGACTCTTTAGAAACTGAATATTGCAGTACAGAGAACACAGACATAAAATTGCATAGCTATGTATACCATAATGTACACTAGACTTTTTTGCAATATGCCTAAGTATATCGAGAACATCCCTGAATAAGTGTCCTACTCAAATTGGTGGTAAGAATCAAGTGCTATCCAGCAATGAGGTTAACTTTTAGATTTAAAAAATTTTTTACAAAATCTCTAATTTTTTCCCCTTTGCTAACTCAACTACATTTTGAGGATGATTCATTGTTTAATAAACATTATATGCTCTATTGCAGGACCAACAGCTGTTAAAGAAAGCAAGAAAAAAATACTTACCCAAAAGCGCATTTTGGGACTTGATTGCTTTCTAAATTGTGGGATAAAGTGACCAAGTTTGTAAATATATTATGAATATTTCATAAAACTGCTCTAAGAATGTCTAAGTCTATACACCATAGACGTAGAACATAGGACTGAGAAGTAAGGCATCTTACGTACTTATCTTGCTCCAATCACCATAGTATCTGAGCACTCCACAATCTTGAATGTATTTATCCTCACAATACCCTGTGAGGTAAGGAAGTCCAATTATCCCCATTTTACACATGGGCAACTAAGGCACAGAGACACTAAGTGACTTGCCCAAGGTCACACAGGAAACAGGGAACTGAAGCTGGGTCTTCTGGACAATTCTTCCTTTCATGCCAAGCCTGTGCTTCATTTCTTCTAAAGCACACTTATTCTTTTAAGCTGTATAAACATTTTACCCAAGAAAGCTGTAAAGTAAGTTCCATCTACCCATCTTTATAGATAAGTTGAGAGAACTGGCTACTAATCTGCACATTGGTTTGTCTAAATTATCATGCTCAAAACTGTATACTTTTGTAAAAATATATAGCTATGATTTTTGTTATTGTTTCTCCTTAATGCCATTAATAAAAATAGCCAGTCATACAGCACATCTATTTTATTCCTGGTAAAAATAATCAGGAAAATTAGTGAGTGGTACCAAAACAAAGGGGGGGGGAAGGGGGGAGTTTAGACTGTATTTGCAGGCAGAATTCTGCAAGTATAAAAATCTACTAAAAACCCAACAACTATATTTAGTGCACAAGTTAAGATGATGTTTAAAGTCAAATATGTTTAGCTTTGATGATGATTAAAATCAACTGCAGCTATTCACACTGGGTAAAAAAAATTGAAAATAGAATCCTTGGGAATTTGTGATGAGGTTTCAGAAACTACCAATTAGTTTCAAAGCAAGATGAGCAAACTGAGCCAGAATTGATCTTTTTTAATGAATTGCTACTCCAGGAATGGAAACCGAGTGGATGACTAGCCTTAGTACCAAAATGTCAGACTAGTACTTACAGAAGAATCTGTTTTATAGACCACTGAATGTATAAGCTCAATTAAAACCAATGGGTGGCATTCTTGAAGTTAATAGATAAAGAGCCATTGCCGGCTTTAATTCTACTGTTAGTCAACGTCTCTTTCCTCCTCCTCGATCCATTTAAGGAATATATAAAAGAAAAGAAATTACAAATGCGAGAATGAAGGCAGAAAACAGCATTACAAGCAAGTGACAGATACAAGTTATTATAGTGATGTTTTGAAAATGTCACTCCCATGCAGAGCCTTATAATTAGTTCACAGACTGAGTTACAGCAGAAGGACAATACAGAAAAACACAAAATGGTGAGGAGCTAAAAATGAAACCATGACAAGCTGCCCTCAATTTACTGTGCACTACAGTTAAACTGGTCACACAAAAGTGTCATATCCTATCATAACAAATATGGTAAATTAGTTTACACAGACAAAAATCAAAAATTCTTCCAACCAAAAACAGTAACCAGAACTACCTCTAATTTAAACCATCAAATCACAAAGTGGTAATCATCAGAAGCTACATAACGCTCTCAAGGAAACAGGAAGAATATGAAGAAGTCTACTAGAATTAGTCCAGGCTGCTAGTCCTGTGCTCAATCCTCTAGCTAAACCATACTTTCTCTTCAAATACACACTGTATCCTAGATACAATTTTAAAATCCTAGGGGGAAAAAGGGAATTATTGGAAATATTGACTACGCCAAATAGGAAACAGTACAAGCAAACTACTACTGTCAGACTCAAATAAAAGTGAGCACATGAGGACTGGAAAGAAAGGGGCAGTGGGGAAAGGCAAACATTCATCGGAAAGACATTCTTCACAAAGGGAAAAAATTGTGCAACTGTTCAACAGATCAGAGTATTGAATCTAGGCCAAAATTCTAGGATAAATTCATGAAACCAAGTATTTTGCTATTTTATATTTGGAGATTCATTTTCAGTTCCTATTTTTACTCATTTTCTGAATTTGGATTACTTTTGTGTCTTAACAACTAGAAAGGTTATTTATTTTTAAACAAGCCCTTTGATGGTTACTTGATTACTAATGAAGCAACTGATTTCTACTCAAATGTAGACAAAATGTAAACAATCTAATTTTTTGCAACATATCTTCCCATGCTGTGTGTAACCAGCCCCAAAAAGCCACTCATTGTGCTGTTATTATAAGCAATAAGAAATAAACGACAAAGCACAAGGTTATACAGGGTGTGATTTATGCAAACAAAACATTACTTTAATTCTACCCTGCTATTTCTTCTCTTCCCAGTGGCTTCTTACTTTGTTTGGGTTTTTTTTTTTTTTTTGGGGGGGGGGGGGGGGGGGGGGAGGACAGGGAGGGAATAATTTTTGTAAACCCTTAAAAACAGTTTTTTTTATTTAAAAACTGAAAGCTGTTTCCTAGTTATACTATACAAATTCAGGCACTGGCAATAAATGAGGACTGTATATATCATTCATGCTGCTATATCCCATTTACTCTTCTCACCTATGTGAAGTAACTGGAGAGAGAGAGAGAGAGAGAGAATGATCACACAGGGATACATAGAGAGCTCCTACTTTGTCTTAGGAGGAAAAAGCAATTATGTGAAGAAAAAACCTTAAAGCCATATTGGCGCCACACCAAGAACAGCTGTCATGCTGAAAAGGGAAAAACAGCAATCTGAAAATGTTATAAGAAGTTATTTAGAGGAGATCCCACTGGCAAACACCAGAGAAAGCACTTGGACCATATTATGAAATGAGTAGAAGCAGCAACCCGAATAGCTGCAGGTTATAACACTGTACAGTAATGGCTGTAAACCCTGCAGTAAATGTAACTGGACTCCTGGGTATGAGGTTGTATTCTTGAAAAAAAGATATTACATGAGAAATCTGAGTAGCTCACACCAAGTTACCAGCTTACTCGTGGTTAATATCCACCTGCAATACACAAATGGCACTGAGGCAGCACACTTCACTTTACTTCAATAGGTTTTACCACACATCTGTAAGTAAAGGAATATTCAAAGTGGAGATGTTTCAAACATGCATATTTCCCCCAGCATTCCAAACCTGAGGAAGTATTTATGTATTAAAATGAAAGCACACATTCTTTTATAAAGTTGTACCACCACAATATAAAATGGTATTACTCCGTGGTCACCATTAAAGTCTTTATGACTGGTATTTGCAAGTAGTTAGTTGTTGTACTATTACAGTAACAATTAGGCAAAAGGCAAAATTGTGAATAATTTAATGGCACCCATTGTTCTTGGGCAACTTGTTTGCCACAGGGCAAGAATTATGCATTATTACGAAAACGTACCTGAAGCTGGCTCATATTAGAAGCCGTGTGTGTTAATGAACAGAAACATTTATTTGCACTTACTTGAATTTCCTTTTGAGTAGTTACAATGGGTTGCAGCTTGAGGGCTACTGTCAGTCAGTGGCAGTAGAGCAATGTCCTGTCCCCTAAAATTCTTTTCAATCAAGACAACTTCCACAGTCCGGATAATTCAAATCTATTTTCCTAAATTACAGACTGTCAATTATACTTTGAGGGGAAAACAATTTCTCGTACTGCAGAAAATGTTTTATTCGGGGGAATTTCCCAAACCCAAATCCTTGGATGTCAATTTCTATTTCTATTCTGTAGGGTCCATTTGTCTTCAAAGTGGCCAAGATCTGCAGATGTTATTACTCAAAGAAAGGACATTTTCAGGTAAGCAGGGATAAATGTTCCTATTCTTCATCATGCAAAGCTCCACAGATCCATTACAATGGAATTTTTACAGCCATTTATTTTAGGTGGGAAGCAGGATGATTCCTTAAATATGGGACTCCAAAATAAAGTACATTATAATTATCTTCATCTTCCCCTTGCCACTGAGATGTGAAGAAGGCTTCTGCCAAAACATGGCTTTGGCTAAAAGATAGGATTGATCAATACAGTGAGTTTTGGTGAACTTATGTACTGATGGCCATGCAGATGCGCAGATCCCCACACAGGAGACATGACTTCTCTGCCATAAGGACTGGACTTTGATGCTTAATAGAAAGAAGATTTGAACTGTCTCATGAAATGAGTGCTATTGACAGTTGTGAGGACTGCTTGTCTGACTAAAAGTACAATATTGGGTCTCAGAGAAAGCTCCCAACTTCAAAAACCTCATCTGATAGTAGATATCAAGAGCTCTATTAATTGGAAAGAAAGTATAACATCACCTCCTGCAGAGGTCTGATCTGGGTAGTGTCATGCGGAAGAGAGTGAGGTTCCACAGTCATGCTCTAAGACTTTGAGAGGCTGGACTAAGGGTTGTTGCCCTAAGGAATTATATTTTTGTTAGGATTTGTACAACACTTTCTTGAGCATACTGATAACATTTTACTACAGAAACTTTACTTTTCTGCTTGGACACTCATACACAGAGATTAAGACCTTACTGGAAGAATTCAAGGCTATGTTCAACTTTAACATGGCATATAAACTAAGGACTTTGCACTAGTCAGTAGCATAAGTTCTATTTGTTGACTTTTTTAAGGTCCATGAGAATGACAGTTACTTTAGCTAAGTCTCTATTGTGAAGCTATCTGGGCCTAGGTGGACTGGGGGTGTGGGGAGGAGGAGGGTTAAGTAGCAGGCCTACTCTATGAGACAGACATTGGAAGGTCCAATGTGAAGTTAGCCAGATCTGAAAGCCATAGCCTCCACAGCCAGAAAAAGGCTCAAAATAGTATTACTGATGCTCTCTCCTTCGTATATTGTGTGTGGTCCAAGGAAGCAGTGGCAAAGATGAGAAGACATAGCATGGACCTTGTCCAACTTTGCAAGAGGTCATTCTCACCTCATATCCTAGGTCCTGACAGAGACCACAGGGCACTTTATATACGGTTTCCAGATGCAAAGAGGTTGATCACCAGACCACCAAACTAACACTGAGGTATTGGTGGGTGCAGGTTCAGTCTGATAATTTGACTCTTGGTGGGCACTGAACACTGAGATAGGAAATTTTGCTCTGCCCAGGACAGAAGTTTTTTCCTCTCTAGTATAGGGCTGATTTGTTCATCCTAGTTTAATTATGAAAACCCTATTAGATGTATTGACTCTCATGACCAAAAACAAGTCTGTTATCCAGGGAAGGAACAGTGCTCCAAGACCTCAATGAATCAGTGTGTTCCAGCTTGCTACTGCTGTGCTTTCTCTGGTACCCATTCCCTGGATTGAATAGGGACCTGAATAAGTCTCAGCTGCCTGGTTCATTAACAGGTTGCTCCCTTCAAAAAAATCTGAATCTCTGCACTCACTTGTAGACAGGGCAAAGAACATACAATGGGAACTTGATCTCTGTCAACAAATGTGGTAGGATGACAGGTGGAAGAGAACAACAGGAATTACTGAATAGTAACATGAACTCTGGGTTATTGTGAAATTGTGACTGCTGTCAGCTTGGCTGATACTGAACACTGAATCTGGAACTTCCAGAGCTAGAAGCATGAGAAGCTACTGCTAGAACTAAACAGCCAGACTTCACTTAGGAAACTTCCACTATGTGAAGGGTTTTAATGAAAGAAAACAAAAGACTGTAAAAACCTTTGGTCCAAAAGTAAAAATTAGACAAGACAACCCTTTTATTTTAAAACATTACAAAAGAAAGGCACTGAAGACCAGTTAATCATATAGTGTAATTACTTGATTGAAGCACTGTGCTGATCAGATTTTCTTCAAGGATTAGTCTTGCATAAACCTAATTTAGCCACATTTAAAATGTAGAACATGTTCCTAGTTGTGGGAGGGCTTAGAATATGAGGAAGGCAAATGAATGAGTGGGTTCAAGTGAAACCCATAGTTTTGGGGGACAAAGTCGTTGTGCAGACCTAAGAATCATCTCACATAGGAAAAAACTGCACATAAAAGAACCCAGGATGGGTAATGCCTCCAAATTTATTCTTTGCCAACGTACTTGCCAACAGGAAAAAATATTTCAATTAGAAGTATGGAGAAGACTCCTCCAATACGTTAAAAAACAAAACAAACAAACGACAGATTCACACATTACTTGGAACATAGTCATTCTACTTCTCTCGATGGCATCCCTGCAGAGTAGAATTTTAAAGAATTGGGAAATGTGAGGGTGCTGCAAAGAAGTCCTGAAGTGTACAGAATGTGTTACAAGGCTCCTAATACTAAGACTTGGACCTTCAGGAAGTTAGGACTCAGATCCATTCAGAAGGAATTCTTAATATATCCCTGGCTGAGACACAAAATGGGATTCTTGTCCTTTCAAGTACCAGAATCCCATGAAATGCCCAGACTTGTGGACAGTTTCAAAATCAGAAAGCCCATGAGCTCTCCTTAGAGCTGGATGACAAATACTTGGCGTTTCCAGAAGAAATACAAACTGAAATCTTTCCTTGGGCAACTGGACTAGAAACATGAATGCCTGATAGAATGCTCAGGTCCTGAATGGGCACTAAATAGCTCCTCTGAAAATACATGAAGATGAGGGAATCGAGTAGTTTAAAGGTCCTGTGATTACTTACAGATACTACCTCATATGGGGAGACTATGAACAAGCATTTATGACAACGGTTTCCAAAACGGTGGGTTGTGACCGCAAATGGGGTTGTGACATCAGCAGATGGGTCACAGGCTGGCAGGCCAGATTTGGCCTGCAAGACGAAGCCGTCTGCCCTCAAACGTGACCAGACCTGCTCCACAAATGCCATGCCAGGAGGCCACCATTTTGAGACTTGAATTCAGAAGATCCTTATCTGTGGGCAGCAGTCTTATTAACAGAACAACCTCTCTGCCTGAAATGGTAGGAGCCTGTACTAACATTTTCTGAGATGGGAATCTGCAGTGGCTTTTAAGCGCCTTAAGGCAGGGGCTACATCATCTTTTATGCCACTCTGAGTACTCTGTTGGTACCTGAGAAAGCATCATTGTATGTAAATGTCTGTGCTGCAAATTCTGGGCTGACAACGAAATTATTTAGGCTCCGACAGAGATGGCTGAGCACCTCAACCAGATGAATGAACAGGCTTGCATTCTTTCCCCCTGATTTGGACATGGAAGTATGGCTGGGTGCAAAACTCCTTTCAGTTCCAGCCTGATGCCATGGATTTGCCAGCTGCTGAAATCAAACAATTCATCCAAATTTCCTGAAATTGAGTCTTGTGAGGAACACATGCCCAACTTCTCTCCTGGAGTTCTGGTTCACTGTCGAGAATTAATATTCTGCACTCTCAACATGCGCCTTGAAACTGATGGTGCCATTTGTGAGCACATTTATGTGAAGCTGGATTCAGCACACAGTCTCAGTATTGATCTACCATTGATGTCACACTGTAGATTAGACATGCAATTTCTACCACACCATGGGACATAGAGAAGCTCAAAATGGGGTCATGAAGGTGAAAAGTTTTGGGAATTCCTGATCTATGATCTTGAAGGGTCCTGTGCCATGGGATTCTTGTCCCTCTGACATTCTCCTGGAAGACACACCTGGACACCATAATTCATGCCAATCAGAAAAGAAAAAACTTCAAGGATGCCAGAATGCCATGTGCTGTTGCTAAAATTCCAACCAATGTAAGGCTTGCCTGCCACACTGTTGCACAGCATGGGAGGCAGCGTGTTAGTGCACGGCTAGGCAACAAGCAAGAGCCCTTCTGATCTTTGCTGGACTTGTTATGGGCTGTGTTTTCTGTTGACCCTTGTACTCAAAAATCCTCTTCCTGAAAGAGGCACTGAGTGAGAAGAGGGAGAAAAATTAGAGGAATCTCCTGCTTCTTCAAGTAGATGTAAATAGGGTGACCAGATGTCCCAATTTTGTAGGGACAGTCCCGATATTCAAGGCTTTGTCTTATATAGGCACCTATTACCCTCCACCCTCTGTTCCGATTTTTCACTTGATATCTGATCACCCTTGATGTAAGACACTGGGGAATTTCTTTGAACAGCTCCACATCCAGGCACTACATTGTGAAGTGTTAGCGATTTAAAAAAAAAAATAAATGAAAGAGGAGCCCTCCATGCTTGGAAGGGGAGGAGAAATAACTAAGTTGTAACTGATTACAGAGCACCAGATGTCCTGAAGGAAAACTGACACTTTTTGGACAGAAAGACTTATTCTCACACCCTGCCCCTCTTTTGCTAATGGCACACTGGAATTGTAACCTTTAATTTAATTATTTACAGCCTGAATAGTTAAGACCAGTGCAAATACATTACTCTATGTGGACAGGGTTTAAAATCACTTGGTGTACTGGGGACATCTCATATTTTTCCACATTTGAATCAAGTAAGGTTA
This sequence comes from Trachemys scripta elegans, assembly GCF_013100865.1. Lineage (NCBI taxonomy): Eukaryota > Metazoa > Chordata > Testudines > Emydidae > Trachemys > Trachemys scripta. The sequence continues at coordinate 181,516,559 of NC_048299.1, forward strand.
AACAGCAGTTCACACAAGGCCAACACAGCCATCTAACAATCCGACTAAAAGGCACCGGCATTTGCAGTAATATACTGCATCCATTTTCTCCAACTAAAGCAACATTTGACAACTGATTTACTGACTGGGGGGATGACCATATTAGGTCACATCTCTGCTTCCTCAAAGCTTTCCAAATGGCAATTACTTGAACACATTCTTACTGACTAAAGGTCTAATAAGTTTGTATCTGTAAATTCACAATGACATTTTTAATCCAGTAATTTAAAGTCTCAAAAGGGGAATTAGTGTCTCCAGAGAGGTAATACAAGAGCTTAAGTGAAGTTTCCATCAGTCAGCAGAGTAGCTGTTGCAGTCCTAGTGTCTGTTTGATTCATACTTCTACCTATAGCCTTGATCTGATTATAGAGCAAACTGTACCTTTAATCTTCCTTTCCTTTGTTCTGTTTTCAAAAGAAATTCTCAAAGTTCTTCATTACACAGCAGTAATTCTGAAAGTCACTAAGGGCTTTGCTTTTGAAATTCTCAAACAAAAGCCAGACTACCATAATAAAACCGGCAATACTAAAATTCATCCCTGCCTGCTTTGGACAGTGACATGACAAATTTACTAGAAGAGCAGTAGCTGGCTGAGATGTTCTTGTCAGGGTCATGTGAAAGAGGTTAAATATGGTAACTCCCACTCTTCCAATCCTGGACTGACTGCATTGGGTCACAAGATACAGTAAATGGGATAAGTGAAGGGGTCCTTTGACTGGCTGTGAGGCAGGAGCTACCCTTCTCCATTTTAGGTAGCTGTTCAGGAAGTCATGTGGCCAGTTGCCTGTCTCCTTTGCAGCAGCAAATGTTTCAGAAGCATCTGCTGCTAGGCTAGAGTCCCTAACACTATGTCTGTGATGCCGCAAAGAGGGAGGCATGGGACCCAGGGGTTCAAAGGTGGTCCTCCCTCAATGCAGGATGCTGAGATGGGGTTCATGCAGGGGATGTGTCCAGGTGGGCTCCACTGGCGTCAATAAAGGCCACTGAACCAAAAGGCTGCCTACTGCCACAGCCACACTTTGCTGTAAAAACTGTCTTCCAGTCATTTAATTGTTATTATTGTTTAGAAATACAAATTGTGGCCTTTACTAAAAACAAACAAACAAACAAAAAAAACAAAACCATCAGCGTGAAGCAGTTTTCCTTAGGTACCCTGAGGATAACCAACCCTTAATTAGAACATGCCAGAAACAGTACATCTTCATATGCAAATATTGTTTTTTGATAATAGCTAGATTCCAGACATCCCTTTTGCATGTGTGCGCTGCATGGAAAGGACTCCTGTCTTGAGTGTGTGAGCTGCTTGCACACCCTAGCCAACCATGGACAGCTGCCGGTGAGCCTGGTGCCCGCCCCACTGGATGGGGCTGGAGGCAGTACAGGGACACCAGAGGAGCTGCCGGCACGGGGCACTGGCTCCTGCTAGCAGCAGCCCGATATGCTGCTGCTTTCACCACTGCGGTTCTCAGTAGAGCTCTGCAGATACCAATTTATATCCGTGGCTATCCGCATTCACGGACCTAAATTGTGTCTGCGCAGGGCTCCATTTAAATCCTGGACACAACCACCACATGTGCAAGTATGTTCCCCTTTCCCTGAAAACCCTCCAACAGTACACCTCCCTAGTGGCAAAAAATATGATGGATCTTAATTGGAGTCAAATGCCATCTATATGGTAATTTATAAAAAATTCTCTATGAGCTACAGAAACTGAAGATGTATACTCTCCCCCATCCCATATAGGGACTCAATCATACACATCAATTTTTGTCCAAATCCCTCTCCCATCTTTTCATTTGGGTTTTTTCTTATCTTTTTTCAATAAAAATTGTAGGTCTTAGAAATTAAACCTTTTGTTCCAGCTTGCGCCTCAGTCAACTTCTCACATATGGTTAAAGGTCTAAACACAGCTGTCATGTCATTTTCACAATAAAATGTTTGACTTGTAAATAATGAAAATACAGGATCTTTATATTATTTTCATTATTACTTACCTGTTGGTATGATTTCAAATCAGGACCCAGGAACAGCTGTCTGAATTGAGTAGCCTCTGTTCTTACCCACAATGAATAGTCATTTTGATCTTTCTTAGAAATAAATTCCTGATTATTAATGAAAGTAACTAAGAAAGAGGGCCTCGGCAACAGGAATTTTAAAAACTGCTAATACAGTCCAGATGAATGGGTGATTTTTAAATTTTGGGTGACTCGCATTTCTTTTTCACCCAACAATTACATGGGGCTATACTTGGGCTCCACTCTTTGGATGGTCTATTGCTAACTGAAACAATCATATCTATCAGTGCATAACAATGATGTGTACTAGTAATAAGCCAAAGTAGAAAATGCTAGTCTACCCCATTTTGTAGGCTTATACAGAACTTTAGAGCTAACTTTTTGTTTCCCTGTGAATTTTAATAGTGCATCCTGTCATGTTTTTAATATCTCATGATAGAATATTATGAAAATAATTATGAACCAATCTGTCCCAAACCAGGTACATTGAATTATACCAGATATTAAATATACTTGTAGTACAACAAATACAAAGAAAATTATTAGATATCCCACTGTACAGAGAGGATTAAACATTTTTTATGGTGGACTATGTCCTTTATTTTATATAATGTTGTAGCTGTGTCAGTCCCAGTGTATGAGAGACAAGGTGGGTGAGAACTTTTATTGACCAACTTCTGGTAAGAGAGAGAGTAGCTTTTGAGAGACAGAGCTTTTCTTCAGATCTGAAAAAGGTACTCAGAGCCCACCTTGCAAGGTCCCAGAGCCTGGGCTTTAGCCTGAGCCCCAAAGTCTACACTGGAATTAAACAGCCCCTTAGCCTAAACCCTACGATCCCGACTCAGCTGGCATGGGCCAGCCATGGATGTCTAATAGGAGTATAAGTACCCAGAGTGTCACAGCTAAATACCAGATTGAACACATAATTCACCATAAGCTGTTAGCACATATTCTAAAGGGACCTTTCAAGTTGAAGTGTATTTAAACTGTGACAATGAATGCCCTTCCCAGAGCTGAAGATCTCTGTGTATCTCAAAAGCTTGTCTCTCTCATCAAAAGAAGTTGGTCCAACAAAAGATATTACCTCACCCACCTTGCCTCTCTAATGTCTTTTATTGTAATCTTTACCTAATGTTTCTGATTCAGACTCTCCTCAAGGGAATCCCGGCAGTAATTTGGATGGTAAATTGTAGCATCAGGACTGAGATGCATTAGAGAGATGGCAGTGAACAATACACAGTTGCTGTACTGCATTGTCCTTGATTCAGGCCAGGGCTTATACTCCTTCACTTTCCTCCTGCATGTAGTAGTCATGAAATAAAAATGTTTCTTACCAAATACTGAAATGCTACGATGAAGACAAGTCCTTCTCTTAGGTTACTCATACGAAAAGGGAACTGACCATTGTAACTTACAACCCACTAGTCCTATTACAGTCTCCCTGAAACTTCAGACACCGAAGAACCTTTATATGCATTCACTACAATTTATCTACCCCCCATCCCTTTAAAATAGAATGATTTATATTTTACAATAAGTTTAAATTTAAATTCAACCTAAGTAATGCAATAGTGCAAGGACAGTGTACATTCATTCCACCTTACTAATTTTCCAAAAGTTTCATTGTATGAAGTTCAAGTTTTAGTGTAAGTTACCTCATTTATATATATCTTCTTCAGAAAGCCATTTAACAAAATTAAGTCATTATTACCACTTTCTGAAGAGAATATTTTAGTCATCTTTCCTACATTCCCACTAATGCAATATTTCATTTCATTTTAGGATGCAATAATAAAAAGGAAGGTCAAACATATGACTACACAAAAAGAAGTGTCAGTCGGAAGTCAAATATTCAGAAAATCTAACTATATTAGCTTTTCATTATCAACTCTTGTTTGGACCATATAGGATCATCTGTACAATGAAAAAAGTTTTCCTTCACTTATGTTTACAACAATCAGTGTGATAACATTCTATCCTGTATTTAGAATTTTTCACCAGTTATCTCATATATAAATTAAGCCACATGAGAACTAGGATAGATCACTTAAAGAAATGCTACAGGTCAAATTTTTGAAATAAATCAAACTGCCCATCACTGCTTATTAACTTATCTCTTAGGTATGTAACTTGAAACAGTGCAGGAAAGTACCAGATTCTCTAGGGGGAAAAGAAATCTAAATACTTAAAAAAAAAAATAAAAAAAAAAATTAAGATTGTAAGGGTACCTAGAGCTACTTGTATGAGTGTTCTATTAATTCAGCCACAAATCATGACCACCCTGCAGCAAAGTCAAAGTCATATTAAGCTGAAAAGAGGCCCAGCATGACCAAAATGGTCAGTTGACCCCAGTCTAAAACCAGCAAATCATGACTATGAGCAGTGCAGTCTCAATTCCAAAAGGAAAGGTAGGAATCCAAACCGGCATATACCCAGGACAGCACAGAGGGGAAGGTTAGACATTTATAGACATCTCTGATACATTTCTAGAACATCTGAGCACCTCACGATTCTCCTGGGAGATACAGGAAGTATTATCCTTCTTTTTTGTACTGAGCTGCAGATCTTATTCAAGGGCTCCTGGGAAAAGATCACTTAAAACTTATTTTCACTGGTGGAATTAAGTGTCAATGAAGGACAACTGGAACAGCTTCATTACTATAGTGATGCAGTCTTGAGCAGAGCTCATTCACTTTAGCTTCAAGTCAAAGAAAAACCATTAAGGAACAAGCCAGCCAACTAATGACAAGTCAAGAACAGAGTAAGAGTGAGGAGAACCTGACTATCTCATCAAGACAGACTGTGCTCTCACCAGATTTGAGCAGTATCCATCCTCACTTATCTACACCTGAAGATGCATCAACCCACAACTACTGCTGGGAAAGAGGAAGAAAACATGATAGAAGACATTTGTCAAAACACCATCACTAGTTCTATATTGTGAATGACCACAAACATCTGGTGTCCTTTCACCTCTCCCTTTTCCCCACTGCCCCAAGACTTTGTGGCTGTTTCCTGCACATTAGCCTTAAGTAGGCAAAGGGTCCTTTCCCGGCCCGGAAGAGCGTATCCTTCAAGTTGCATAGCCTGCAGCAAGAATAGCCTTAGGCAAGCATATGGTCCTTCTCTACATTGGGGTTAGGTTTTGTATTAGGCCTACAGAATCTTTCATAGAGACCTGGATATGAAGAAATTACTCAATTAAATATAAAAACCTCAAATACAAGTTTGCATTTATTATACAAGTCAATAGTGACTGTCCATCTCCCAAATGAACAAGAATTAGTTGAAAAAAGTGACACCACAGTCGTGCAAGTAATATATTACATAGAAGCAACTTGAACAATTGTAGAGCCTTATGAATAGTCTCATCACCCACGGCAGTTCTCAGGGTACTCAGGACTGAGAGTCACCTTGTTACCTATCCTGTCTCCAGCAATAGGAAGACTTGCTTGCAATTTTACATTGAGTTAACAGAGGCATAACATACAAATAACTGGAGATGATAGCACCGCTCTATTTGGTGCTGGCTAGGCCTCAGCTGAAATACTGTGTCCAATTTTGGTCACCAATGTATAGAAAGGATGTAGAGAAACTGGAAACGATCCCGAGGCGAGCAACAAAGATGATCAAAGGGATGGAATGCAAGCCATATAAACAAAGGCTGAAGGAACTGTGTATTTTTAGTTTGGAAAAGAGGAGATTGAGGGAGAACATGATAGCTGTCTTCAGATACTTGAAAGGCTGCCACAGAAAAGGTGGAGAAAAGTTGTCCTCTCTGGCCACAGGGGACAGGACAAGAGGCAATGGGTTCAAACTACAGCACAGCAGATTTAGATTAACTCTCAGGAAAAAACTTAACAGTCAGAACAGTAGGACAATGGAACAGACTGCCTCGGGAGGTTGTGGGAGCTTCTTCACTGGAAGTTTTCAAAAGGAGGGTGGATCGCCATCTGTCTTGGATGGTTTAGACCCAACAAATCCTGCGTCTTGGTAGGGAGTTAGCCTAGATGACTGTTGCGGTCCCTTCTAACCCTTATGATTCTATGGTCTAAACAATCACTGCTGGACTATGCCAGCCCTTACTTTTCCTTTCTAGTTAATAGGTATACTCCAGTCCCCGAGCCCCTTCGAAGTGTTCACCTATAGTATTCAGCCTTGTAGCCATTGAACACTCACAAAAATACCAGATCTGCTGTTTCCCAAGGGAACAGTGTCAATGACTCAACTCAGGATCAGCACTTAACTTAATATCACAGAACTTAAATAAATTTATAGAGACATCAAGGATAAGTTTATTACCAAAGATTCAACATAAAAGAGATAGTGAGTAAGGATAATGGGAAACAGAATAAAACAAAATCATAACATGCTTTCTAGAGACTAACTTAACAGGCTAACCTCCATGTTAAGTCAGTCTTTTGAACTATCTTCTATCAATGTAGGCAGAGATCCCTTTTTCATTAATGTAAACACGCTGTTTACTTCCTAAGGGGCAAACTAAGGTGCGTCTTTTTGCCTTCTACTTATATCCCCAAACTTAATTGTCTGTATCCTGAGTCAGGATAACACCCTGGCTTATTTTCTGGTGTGCTGCTGCCCCATTTATTTCACATCCCATTGTCTTCACATATAGATATTGAAGCTACTGTGTTAACTCACAATGCTTTGTGTACATGGTGACAGAGAGGTGAAGTAGTATTTTTTGTCTCGCAGAAAATCTGTCAACTCTGCCTTGATATAGACTAACCCTCCCCCATTTTCAGTATACATACATATCTCCTTACATAGTATCTGTACATGCATTTCACAACAATATTAACATCCACTGTGACCACCACCATTAATTTTTTCAAATTTCTTTGTTAATTCTGCATCCTCATTTAAATTATGGCAGCATTTCAGAACCTCAGTCAAGGATCAGGTACCTTACATACAAGGCACCAACACAGACAAGCATCAAAGAAGACAGTCTCTACTGCAGACAGCTTACAATCAGTATCTCAGACAGGACTCAGCAGGTGGATGAAAAGAGAAATAGATTGATGCTGTCTCTCTGAAAGCAGACAATATATTCTATTTATTTACTGTAGTGCTCCAAATGAACAGGAAGATTTAGAGCTAGATTAAAGTTATCTAGTCTCTCTATTCAATCCACAACTTTGCTAAAATCATGGATTGAACAGAGACTGGATTTCTGGCTTATTACAACGATCTATAACCCACTAACAACCCATCCAGCTGCTTTTTTTCTCCCCTCCCTTACTTTCCTCCCTATAACTAGAGGGGTGTTAACTTTACCTTGAATGGTCCCTTTAAATGTGTGTTAACTATTTATGCTAAACAATTTGTTCTACCTTGTTTTGAACTGTGACACTCTGAGTTAGCGTCCCAGACCTAAAGAGCAGCTGTGTGTAAGCTCAAAAGCTTCTCTCTCACACCAACAGAAGTTGGTCCAATAAAAGATATTACCTCACCTGCCCTGTCTCTCTAATATCATGGGACCAACACGGCTACAACAACACTGCATACAAGCAATACTGTCAAAATTAATATGAATACAGTTTTATAACAGACAGTACATGCACATGAAGCAAGCAAGCACAATGGATACAGTGCAGCAGAAACCACTGGATAAGCAATACAGTTCTCTTTGCCACTCAGTAGACCATTTCAATACCATTTCCTGAACTGAATTTCAGAATATACTCTGACTTTGCTGAAACAAAGAGTCATCTCAGTATGGAACTGATGCAGGTGGGGAGGACTGAGAAAAAGGCAAGGATCAATGTTGCTTGAAAATTTAAAGGATGAAAGAATAAATGGTGCTCCAAAAACATGTCTGAAAGTATTAAATTAAAAACTGTACTAGAATTAATGTAACATTTGCAAAGTTTAGTTAGGCCACCACATACTAGTTAAAATAAACACAGGCCCCAGTATATTCCTCCAGTGCTTTAATTGCGTGAAGTAAAAAGTACAGATAAAGACTGAGAATGTTAAATATAAATAAAAGATGACAGATGTAAGTGTTTTTTCACTTTTGTTGAGTCTCTCTCCTTGTGCGTTCTTGAGGCTCTGAAGAGAACGAGTATTTCTGCTATCTTAAAGATGAATGAGGCAGTGCTCTGAAACTGTGTCTTTTTTCAGTTTTGAAGAAAAGGGCCTTTCAGCAGACCTCAAAATAACTTTGCCAAATTAACTTGAGCTATACCATTACCTGACATACTGAGAATAAACAAAAGATTTTCTCAGTATATCAAAATTTTCAGAATGTTAACTATCACTGAGAGCACAGGGCAGCTAGAGTTCTCCTCCCTTCTCTACCCTTTGTCCTCCTATGCGCTCTACCTTTCTTCACTCTACTGAATTGTCAAGAAAGAGGAAGTGGTCTGTGGTGACTTGGTCTGAGAAATAAATGGAGGTTTCAAAGCACTGGAGCATTTCTGTTACGAATAGCAATACATTTTTATATAGCACAGTACATGTCCCTTAAAAAGAGTGATTTTGGTGTTGTGTGTGGCTTTTCTTAGACTAGTTCTCCTTAAAATTTATAGGATCTCTTTTGCATGGGGGAGGGGGTGAGGAGTTCACTGTTACCCTTTAAAAGGGTGTGGTCTATTTTTCTGGAGCTCTTTAGATTTCACAACTGAAGATGAGCTGCAAAGTGATTGGGGATCATCTCCCCCGGCACACCCTTATACAGAAGGCTGTACTGATTGTTCTTTGACAAATAGCTTCACTGGCAAACAGCTTCATCTGTAGCTTTCAGACATCTAGGAAAAATCTTTCACCACCTTTTGATGCCGTCTACCCCATGAATTTCCATTTCAAGTAACTGAATGTATCTGCTAGGGTATTTGTTACTGCAGGCTTGCTGCATTAAGGGAGCTCATAATGGACATTGCCCAATTCTAAGGGCTTGTCTTCATGACCCACCTGGATCGGCGGGTAGAGATTGAGGTCTCGGGGATCGAATGATCATGTCTCATCGGGACGCGACAATCGATCCCTGAATCGACGCGCGTACTCCACCAGCGCAGGTAGGAGTAAGCACCGTCGACGGGGGAGCCGCGGCTGTCGATTTGCCGCCGTCCTCACAGCGGGGTAAGTTGGATTGGATACGTCGAATTCAGCTACGCTATTCACGTAGCTGAATTTGCACATCTTAAATCGATCCCCCTTCCCCCCAGTGTAGACCTAGCCTAAATGTCGAGGCTTCTCAGAACACAAACATGTGAAGGAAAAACTAAGGAATGCTGGGACAAAATTTTACCCATGTTCAAGTCAAATAACTGTTGTACAGTGAAATCCATTAGACAGCAAATGACAGAGTTTTTCCTCAAATTCATTTGTGTGTTAATTTGGTGGATTTAAGAAAAATCTGGCATATCCTAATCATGTGCAACTAAGATGCCCAGTTTTTTTTCCTCCTCAAGAGGAGGAAAAAAGTATCAAACTGATCTACAAAATCCAGCAGCTATAAGACTCAATCATTATCCCTACAACTAATCCATAAAGAATTCAGCTAATAACTACAGACAGCATCTCCTGAAACATATATTTGTAAGGGACAAGGAAACATAATAGATAATCTAAAAACAAACAAACAATCAGGTTGTAGAATTTACCCATCCCAATACCATGGCAGAACCAACTTTTCCCAATATTTCTCTTGTGAAACTTCTGTTATTTGCTTTACTTTAACAATCAGCTTAAGCAGTTTACATAAAATAATATTAAACTCAACTATTTCAATCTGAAAGATATTTTGACGCAGTCTTACAGTCACATGACTTTTTTGGGGAGAAAGTGGGGGGAAATTGAAGATCCTAAAGCTAAAGCGTAACTATTTGTGCACTTAAAATGAAGACAACAAGTGCATAAACTGCCATTTATTAGAAACAGCAATTTCATAAGCAAAAGAATAAGGAGGTTGCTTTTTAGGAGCTACTCAAGTTACAAAAAAAATAAGAACTTTCTTTGTACATTCACTATTTTATTTTACCCATCAATACCTGCTGAATGTTGTCACAAACTGCAAGAAATTATATTCTCTTTCAATTCATTCCCCAAGTGTAATAAATTATTACTGAACTGAAGCTTCAGAAACACTTAGAAATTGCTACTTTAGCCTGGAAATCTTTCAGAAGAACTATTTAGAATTTATTCAAGTATTCTATTTGTTTATTCAGGTATTCTATTCGTTTTGAAATCCTAAAACAAACAATTGGTGTACAATTGATTTCCAATCACATTTTTACATAAAGGTGATCTAAATAATCCATAACTGATTTTTGTTTCAACTGATAAACACTCCCCCAATAAAAAAAAAAGAAAAGAAAAAAAGAATAAAGTGTTTATCCAGTAAACACCAGAAAAACACTAGAAATGGTTACTTGGATTTAAGGGCTTTATACATGAAGCAGTAATGCGGACTATGGGGGAAGAGGGAGGAACGGACGACTTCTAAGGCGCACTAATGTGCTGCGCATTAATTGATCTGTGTAGACCCTGCTGGCATGCACTAAAAATTCCCTGGTGCATTGTAACATAGTGCTGTTTGAACCCGGACTATGTTAAAATGCATTAATAAACATTAAAGAAATTTCTCATTACAAAGAGGGAGCCTGGAATCTTCCCCTTCCCCTGATTTTTGAACACCTACATAAAAGAAAACTAGCTAAAAAAATAAACCCTGAAAAATGAAATGAATAAACCTTGAAAAACAGAAGCCCTGTCCATAACTTAAGACCACCATTCATGTGCACCTCACTTCAATTAAAAAGTAATACCGAACATCCTATAATGTTGCAAAGTTGTCCAATTATAAATGTTCAGTGTTCCTCATCTGAAGTCTGTATAATCCCTCTTCAATAAAGACCTACCTGTGGACTTTGTCCCAATATGTATATGAGAAATCAAAATTTCTCCACACACTAAGGTATTTTAAATCCCCCATTTCTACTTCACTAGAATATGAAGATCTTGGCCTCTTTTTGCCATTAGCAGTAATTGCTATTTACCTAAAGCAGAAGGCAGGGTCAGGCCAATCATATATGTTATAGTCAGGATGTATATTTAAGGCACCTCTCCCTGCCCTCACTCCTTCTGTGGCCTTGCACACAATGTACCTGATCCAAAGCCTACTGAAATAATGGAAAGATTCCCAATTGACTTCAATGGATGATTAATTCCATCACTTTGCTCCCTTTTCCCTTCTTGCAAGCACATGGTGAGATTTACTTACCTTATTAAAATGAATTTCAAGATCCAAAGCTCCAGGTATTACTACTACAAGCATAAATGAACTAATCCATTAAGAAAGAATGTGCAATATATTTTTCAAGTCTGTCATACAGAATTTGCACAAAACATACCCCAAAGTACCCATAGCACAAAACTGCAGAATTCCTAAATGTTTCCTTTGATATAGGAAATGATTTAAAGCTCAGTTATGGAAACCAGAAAATGGGAAGCCACAATGAAAAAGAAAAACTGTGTACAAAATAGAGATAAGCGAACAAAAAGACTTGAGCACCTGCAAAGCTGGGAAAAGAGGAAAATTATACCTACAATGTAAACACAAGTTGTTTACATTCTTATTTATCATTACTTTCCTTGTCATTCTGTATTTTGTAAGAATACATTAAAAGCCAGAATTCTGCCCTCAAGATTCATACATACAAGACCCACTGACTTCAGTGGGAGTTATATGCATGTATCTGAAAGGAAAGTTTGGCACTTGCATCTCAGTTCTGAAAACTTCCCATAATTAATTCCTCTTAAAACATTTCTTGTTTTTTCCCCCCTATTCTGGCATTACCTGGAAGAGTGTAATTTACCTTGAAAGACTGAGTTAACACTCTCAGTACTGAACACAGTGAGACACATGTGCCTATGCTGACTTCCCATAAACAGAAGTCTGCATGTTCAGCATCACAGAAACTATGCTTTGAAATTGTATTCTACCCTAGCATTTTCCCAACTTATGTTTGTCAGTGAGAACACATTACAATAAAATACATATGTTAGCCAATATCACTATATTATACTTACACAACCTCTGTTGAAAAAGTAATTTTACTGTATAACAGGAGTGAAATGCGTGAGATGCAAGTTGGTGGGCGGGTGCAATGAGGATGTTTTAGGTTTTGATACACTGATTAATCCAGCATCTCTAAAGAATATGTTCAAGTCAGAACTCTGATCACACTAAAAGGATTATTAATCTCATCCCCAGGGGACAATGTGTGTATACAACAGATGCATCAAAATCTAGCACTTTGTTTTAGAGACTCATTGTAGGTCAATGTTTCCATTACTGAAGTCAAAATAGAAGTACATTGATCCAGCTACATACAACAGTTTGTGCAGATCTGCCTATTCTATGATTGGGTCTAGCCATCACTTAAGTCAAACTAAGTAATTTTTTTTTTTTTTAAAAAGAGGATCCATATATAATAAAAGAACAAGCCTAGATTTTGAAGCCTACAATTTCTATAATGCATTGTCATTAACCATTTCAGTTCTAAGGCACTATACTGGTTTGGATATGATCTTTGTGTCATGGTATGTCAGCTATAGCCAGCATTCTCTCAACATTTCTGCGGCAAAGCAAGTGATATATGTTAGATATTTATGTTCAACCTCCAGCTCAGGCACAGATCTCCTAATCACATTTGCTCTATCACAGAGGGGCCAGAGAGAACACTGGATACAGCTACTGTATCATGGTACATAGACCAAATCAAAACCAACATCCACTTTATTGTATCAAAGTTATTTTAAAAAGATCCAACATGAAAGTGAATACAGGTAGCCTCAATTATTTCATTAAGCTAGAAATATGGCTGTGCCCAGGAAGTCACTCATTTTGGGACTTCATGGTGATAGCCATTTCTTCATAACAGTAGAGGGCTCCAGCCCTAAAGCTCTTTATAACCCATACCTATGCAGAGTCCAAATAATCTTGATAAATGCTGAAACAGTAATTAGAATCCCTGCAGTTCTAAGAAGTTCATACGAAGAAAGAAAAAAGCTGAGTGGATAATTCAGTAAACTATTACTCCCTGAGACAGGCAACTTTGGCCAAAAAAATGAATGCTGTAAAAACAAGCAAGGGGAACAATACATTGCTTCAAAAATTGCTCAATTAAGCAAGCAATTTTGTCTGCATGTAATATCTATGTCAAAGTAATTTTATGGTATGGGATGAAGAAAATTAGATTTTTCCATGAGATCCTGATTAAACAAACATTAACTGTGTATGTTATGATGTTATTTAATTTATAAGTAAGTTGATCTAGTATCTAATAGCCTGGCCTTGCACTTTTACTGACCAAAAACTCTTAACACATTTTCAGTTTAAATTTTCAATTCATCTATTACAGACTGGTATACATGTTTTCTAAAGTAAATGTTTTGAAAGCTACTCTTTTCTCTACATTAAAATATATTGGAATAATTAGTATACTTTAAAACAGAACAAAGTAAGTTAGAGAAAAGACATGAGCAGACAACTAGCAGACCAAAATGCTAGTGGAATAGACATACTGGAGTTAACCTGTTTCAATTGAGTAGGGTAACTGAAACAGACACATGGTAACACTGTGATACTCAGACCTCAGTGGTTCAGGAGCCGAATTAGTGATCAACATTACCCAAAAGAGCCACAGTATGTGAATTCATAGTTTCATTTACTAAATATTTCTCACAGCAAAATGACAGACCAAATATTCTACAATTTGTTAACAACATAGTAAGAGCATCCTGATTGGTTAATAACTTCGATTGAAACATCGATTTAATTATTAACCAATATCATGTGCTGCAAAGAGCCACAGGAGACGCGTTAAAGAGCCACTTGGGGCTCATGAGCCTCAGGCTGAGTATCAATGGGTTAAACATCATAATCTACAAGTAAACAATGTTTGCTGTTTTGTGATGAGAGACAGGACCGTATCACTATATTAGCTGGACATTTTGCAAAGTGCTTTAACACGGCTCAGGCTAACTCATTTTAAACTCTGTCAGACTAGCGTTGACAGGGTTAGCAGCATTCAGTTTAGAAGTTATGTTATAACCTAAGTAGGGACATATGCTAAAACACGGTTACTGAATTCCATGGTTTCAACAGAGTTTTGCCTCATCCTCACTGGAGAAACAAACCATTACTTTTTTACACTACTTATTCTCTGGGAGGCACCCATTAAAGATCTATACTTCATTTTACATATAATAATGAGATTTTCTATTAAAAATGAAAATACTGAAAAGTCAGAGCCAAAAGGTGTACTTGAACTTTGAACAGGAGTACTTGTGGCACCTTAGAGACTAACAAATTTATTAGAGCATAAGCTTTCGTGGACTACAGCCCACTTCTTCTGTATGCATCCGAAGAAGTGGGCTGTAGTCCACGAAAGCTTATGCTCTAATAAATTTGTTAGTCTCTAAGGTGCCACAAGTACTCCTGTTCTTTTTGCGGATACAGACTAACACGGCTGCTACTCTAAAAGGTGATTTGTGCCACATAATCAGAACACTGCTAAAGACTAATTGGGGAAGTGTCTCATGTCAGAAGATAGACAGAAGCTATAGAGGCAACCTTAGAAATCCACAGTGAAGTGGGGTTCACTGCCTTAAGTAGCATTTTGCCAGCAGCATATAACAGCACAAAGCATATAGTGAAGATACTTAAAAAAAAAAAAAAAAAAAAAGGTCTCTCCACAAATGAGCTAAAACCAGGTGTAAAAACTCCAACAACTTTCTTGCTGACAGAATGACATCAAAAAGGTTTTCCAAAGGTTCCATATAACCTACAGATGCTTCAAGGGTGCAGTTTTGAAAGAATTGTAGAATACTTGTAATTTTCCCCCATGCTATTTTTTAATTCACCAAGTTTAAGAGAAGAATGGATTTTTATAAATGCCTTTATAGAGAACTTTATAGAGATAACAGAAAACCCTAACTGCAGCAGGCATTAAGTATACTATGTTATTCTTTACTAAAAGAGACTGATTTTTCTATTTGTATAAAGAGGGATGATATTTTGGTATTTGATGCCTGGTTTGATGTGAAATGAAAGCAGCTATCACATTATTTCCTGCTTTAATGGTTAAGAACCTCTGAACACATTTTAGTACTCAAAAATCTGTTGCAAGAATACATTCAAAAGCTACTTTGCCTTGAGCATGGCTGAGCAAAGATGCCCTGTTGAAAAAGCATATTGAACATTAAAATTGGTAAATCACTGAAAAAATCTGTGGAGCCAGGCCAGTAAATTGATATGCTGCAGACAAAAACTTGCTAGGAAAACAGTGAATAAATCTTTCAAAATGTCAGTTACCAACTCAAACTGTACTACGGATTTGTCTGCATTGTATTTGTTTCATAACTTTACTTATTTCAATTGCCATGATACCAGCTTCTAATTCCATTCTCCAATGTTTTTCATTAGACTGATTTCTAGTGCCTAAAGATGATCAATGCTGATTTCTGGAAAAGGTCGCTATGTATTCCAATTGCCTTAAGCTGAAATGGAAGTTTGCATAAATAACTATTAGAACTAGTCTAGATCCAGTCCTCTCTAATGTTCTGAAACTCTTCAGAACTGAACATATGAAATATATGAAAGCAAATAATTCTATCCCATTGTCTACTTCCCCCATGTTCCTCCAACTCCCACTCTAGGTTTTCATTTTTTTCTTCTACAGGTAAAATCATTACCTTTTACATTCCTATAGACTTAAATGGTGCTTCTACAATTGTTGCATCCCTTAATTTCATTTTCTCACTATCACTCAAAATAAGTTGGGATCTTTCTTTTAGACATTGGGTTGCAGTTGATATACTTAAATGTGTTCTACAACTTCAATTATCACAGTTCTCTCTAATAATCAAAGGAGAAAAATAGGTTGATAGACAGTCTGACATTATACTTTACAAGCCACCAAACAACAAAACATTCTTTAATCCTGTTCGTAGAACTACAAAAATAAAGTAGTAGCCAAAAAATAATTAACACCACATCTTACTTATTCCCACAACAGTTTAGGCAGTCTATTTTCATTACAAACTGGATGGAAATTTTCTGATGCAACTGCTAACCACATGTGCTCTGTGTATGCAATGGGGTATTTGGATGCCAAAGTCCTAGCACCACAGGTTTAACATTTGTCTATCATATACTTAAAGTGACAACCAATTAAAATATTGAAACAAAGAAGAAAAAAAAAGACATTTATAGTCTTGCATTACTAAAATTTTGGGTAATAAAAGCTGAATATTGCACACTGTGAGCTGGTTGGAATGGACACATTGGGGAGGGAAATGGGTCTTTGATCAATGTCCATTCTGTGCAGACATCAAGCTTTCCTACACAGGAAGCTAACAGATAAGATGGGCTGCAGACAGAGTACAGCTAGACTTGGCTTAGTTCAGGGACCACGTAAGGGAAGGAGGTTGCAGAAGGGGACCTTTCAAGAAGAGAACTAAAGAAGGAATAAAGCAGGAACATAGGAGGTACTGGAAGTGCTTGAACAGAAACTGGGAAATACAACCAGTTCCACCAAATGTCTGGACAAACCAATAACACTGGTCTACAATTTTTGAGAAGTCCTCTGCTTCAGAGATAAAATGTGCTATTTATTATGTATTTTGATGTGCTGAATTCAAATATGACAATTAAAACAACTGATTGGCTACTGTTTTTAAGATATTTAAGTTTTTACATTTTATGTCTATGTATATCGTGTAGATAGTAGAGTTTTAATCATAAATTGTAAACCTAGGTCTTTTCATGTGTTTATGGTTGCTTTACATGATAATATTTCACCTGTCCTGTTTAAGTAACACTTTAAAAATCAGCAAAAGGGTTATATAAATCAAATTTATTATGAAACAAAAGGCAAAAAAGCTATTATGTACATAGTTTAGTCCTATTCAGTGTCAACTCGGTGCTTCTTGGCTTGTCTCTTGTATTCATTAAATGGAGCATCTCTTGTCACTGTCCAGCAGTAGTCTGCAAGCACTGATGGGCTCCATTTGCCCTGACAGCGTTTCTCCATTGTTGCAATGTCCTGGTGAAATCGCTCGCCGTGCTCGTCGCTCACTGCTCCGCAGTTCGGTGGAAAAAAAAAAATCTAGATGAGAGTGCAAAAAAATTTATCTTTAGTGACATGTTGCAACCAAGGCTTTTGTATGCCTTGAGGAGGTTTTCCACCAACAACCTGTAGTTGTCTGCCTTGTTGTTTCCGAGAAAATTTATTGCCACGAATTGGAAGGCTTTCCATGCCGTCTTTTCCTTGCCATGAAGTGCCTGGTCAAATGCATCATCTCGAAGAAGTTCACGAATCTGAGGACCAACAAAGACACCTTCCTTTATCCTAGCTTCACTTAACCTTGGAAATTTTCCACGGAGGTACTTGAAAGCTGCTTGTGTTTTGTCAATGGCCTTGACAAAGTTCTTCATCAGACCCAGCTTGATGTGCAAGGGTGGTAACAAAATCTTCCTTGAGTCAACAAGTGGTGGATGCTGAACACTTTGCCTCCCAGGCTCCAATGACGGTTGGAGTGGCCAATCTTTCTTGATGTAGTGGGAATCTCTTGCACGACTATCCCATTCACAGAGAAAACAGCAGTACTTTGTGTATCCAGTCTGCAGACCAAGCAAGAGAGCAACAACCTTCAAATTGCCACAAAGCTGCCACTGATGTTGGTCATAGTTTATGCACCTCAAAAGTTGTTTCATGTTGTCATAGGTTTCCTTCATATGGACTGCATGACCAACTGGAATTGATGGCAAAACACTGCCATTATGCAGTAAAACAGCTTTAAGACTCGTCTTCGATGAATCAATGAACAGTCTCTACTCATCTGGATCGTGAACGATGTTGAGGGCTGCCATCACACCATCGATGTTGTTGCAGGCTACAAGATCACCTTCCATGAAGAAGAATGGGACGAGATCCTTTTGACGGTCATGGAACATGGAAACCCTAACATCACCTGCCAGGAGATTCCACTGCTGTAGTCTGGAGCCCAACAGCTCTGCCTTACTCTTGGCTAATTCCAAATCCCTGACAAGGTCATTCAGTTCACCTTGTGTTATGAGGTGTGGTTCAGAGGAGGAGGATGGGAGAAAATGTGGGTCCTGTGGCATTGATGGTTCAGGACCAGAAGTTTCATCCTCTTTCTCGTCTGACTCAAGTGAGAATGATTCTGGTGCATCAGGAACTGGCAGTCCTTCTTCGTGGGGTACCGGGTGTATAACTGATGGAATGTTTGGATAATGCACAGTCCACTTTTTCTTCTTTGACACACCTTTCCCAACCGGAGGCACCATGCAGAAGTAACAATGGCTGGTATGACCTGTTGGCTCTCTCCAAATCATTGGCATTGCAAAAGGCATAGATTTCCTTTTCCTGTTCAACCACTGGCGAAGATTTGTTGCACAAGTGTTGCAGCATATGTGTGGGGCCCACCTCTTGTCCCGATCTCCAATTTTGCAGCCAAAATAAAGGTGATAGGCTTTCTTAACCATAGTGGTTATACTGAGCTTTTGTGATGCAAAAGTCACTTCACCACAAACAAAGCGGAAGTTATCTGCACTGTTCACACAAGTACGAGGCAGCTCTGCTCACTTTGGCTAAACAGAAATGTGTCCCTTTGCAAAATCAAACACTGACAAATAAGAGAGCACGACACTGTATGATTTCTAGAGCGGATATAGGGCAATTTGTTCAGCAGAGTGATGTAAGCTTCGTTACGATTGCATCATCCATGACTTCTAGGAATAACATGATGCAATTCATATCATGTATGATGCAATACCAGCTTCAGACTGCATCATTTGTTGTTTTGCCTAAAAAGCAAGTACTGTCCAAACCCAGTCATAGATTTATTCATAGATCCAGTCAAAGATGTATTTTAGTTATTTCTGGTTTACACTGAGATCCCTTCCCTTTAGAACTCACTTATCCTCCGCCATTCCCAAGTCAAGGGTCGTATATACTGACCCAATAGCATATCTTGAAAACTAGAGCCAATCAACAATTTTAAGCATCATTTTCGTTCTCAGTGACCCAGAATTAGTAACGTTTGACTACATTTATTTCAGAAGCATTTTGGCTGTAGAGCAGAGTACTCTATATGACATAAGTAACAGCACAAGCTATACAAGTTGTTTTGGCAAACTTACTTTCATGATGGTTGTCATGTTGCCTAGACAACCCATAATTGTCTTCAATGTAGCCCAGTGCATTTAACAACTTTGAGACTGCTACATGCGTACTTTCATCCATTCTCACCCTGCCTCCTTGGAAAAAAAAAATTCACTTCACCCAGAATTAAGGCAAATTTTAAAACATGGGTCACACCTCCAGAAGGCTAATGGGTCAACTGAAAGAAGAGTTAACAAGAGCAACTAAAATTTGGTTCTCCTCTGCATGTTCTTGAAGCTAACCAAGTTAACAATTTATAGAAGGGAATCAGAAGTTAATTTCTATGTAATATATAGTGCATGTATTTTAAGAAGCCATGCATAATGAAAATTCTTGTAAGAATCATCTGAAGTCAGAAGTGTAAGAGCAGATTTTTAATAGCAATAGTTCTGTACAACTAGGGTCCTACCAAATTCACAGCTGTGAAAGATGCATCACGGACATTGAAATCTGGTCTTTTGTGTACTTTTACCCTATAGTAAAATCCAATGCCGTTATATGCACAGTTACAGGTTCCAGACGTGATTATTAGCTTGTTTCAATATAAAGAAAGGTCATGAACTTGACAGGATTTATTGATTGACACTTTACAGCAGCAAACACTCAGGGCTCAACTCACTGATTGGTAGATATGGGCATCCAGGGTGGTTTTGTAGCATAGTGATTTCAACTGATAGCCTACTGGACGACAAGTGAGATTACTTTAAAATGAGTGTCCAAAGTAAATCAAAAACCTCTATAATCATTACTGCAGCCGATCGTATGAAAGAATTTGGAAGCCACATACCGATGGTGACAAACTGTTTTGTACAAGCTACAATGTTTTGTTGGATCCCACATGGCAAGCAATGGTTCAGTGCTACTTAGACTCAAAGTGGCTGCAGATAGTGCAGTGCTGGGAAACAAAATGAAAAACACCCAAAACTTATTCTCTTTTTAAGACAACAGAGCTCAGAGATCTGTCATTTAGCTACAATGGAACTTGTGGATGCATTTGCAAGTACTAATATACCACTGGAAAAACCTGATCACCCAAAGCTGCGCAAATTCATTCAATGGAACTACAAAAAAGGAGTTGCTTACCAAGTGCATATAATCTATGACAGAACTTACCTTCCAAAGGTTTCTGTGAAGGCGCAAGTTTGGTAAAGTTGATAAACTGCTCAGCTACATTAAAAAGATCTTTAAACACTGCCCTAGCCGCAATCTTTGATACAGGCAGTACATTGCAAATGAGACTGAAATGGGGGAACAAAAAATTGCATTTCCCCCAGAGCCAGTAATTACTTGTTGAACTTCCTAGTTTTGGGCTGCACAATACCAGTTTTAATAGAACTTTCAACCCTTCTAAACGATGCTCAGCTGAATGAGGAAATTCAGTTTGTTGCCAAGAACGTCAGAGGACTGATGGACTTAAGTTGGTTTGAATCTTGACATGTCGCAGTCCACAAAGCTTACAACAGGCCTGCACAACAACATGTGCGGCCCGCGAGCAAGTGGCGGGGGCAGCTGCCGGCTTCACCCCCTACCCGGGGGCTGAGCTGACCTCACAGCCCCGCCTGCGCATACCGCACTCCAGCTGCTGAGAAGCGCGGCTGCCAGGTTTGCCCTCTGCTGGGGGGAGAGGAAGGGGGCGACCTCACAGCCCCGCACGTGCACACCGCGCTCTGGCCAGCCGGCCGGCGAGAAGCGCAGCTGCCGGGTTCGCCCCCTGCCAGGGGGAGGGGGAGGGAGAGAGGGAGGCTGACCTCACAGTCCTGCACTTGCGGCCGGCCGGTCAGAAGTGCGGCTGCCAGGTTCGCCCCCTGGCGGGGGGTGGGGTGGAAGAGCAGCAACCTCACAGCCCCAGCTGGTGAGAAGCGCGGCTGCCGGCTTTGTCCCCTGCCTGGGGGGGGGGGGCAACCTCACAGTCCCGCATGCGTGTGCCGCGCTCCGACCGCCCGGACGGTCAGAAGCGCGCACACGCGTCTCCATCTCCCGCTCCCCCTGCCTGGCGTACAGCGGGTGCGTCATTTCCGGGGCCTGCTGAGGCGGGAAGCGCTGGGCACGAGGCAGAGCCGGTAAGTGCAAGCGAGGGGAGAGGCGCCCGGCCTGGGCTCGAGCCGCAGCTCGGGGGGGACTGGGCCGAGACCCCCCAAACCCCCTCTTCGGTTGGGGGTGGGGTGGCTACTGCGCTGGTTGCTCCCAGGGCGGCCTCCATAGTGATGAGGTGGGGTTTGAACTGTCTGTGGGCAGCCGGAAAAACCCGGGGGGGGAGGAGGGAGACAAAGACAGAGAGAGTGAGTGAGTGTGTGTGGTCGGCTTCAGGCCGATTCAGCTGAGTCCCCTGAATCGGGCCCCACGTCCAAGCCTGACTTCCCCGGGGGCCTATTTAAAGGGCCTGGGGCTCCAAAGCCCCAGCCCTTTAAATAGCCCTCAGAGCCCTGGGATAGCAGGGGGCTCAGGGGCTATTTAAAGGGCCGGGGCTCCAGCTGCCTCTACTGCACCTCCTGCCCTGCCCGCAGCCAGCCAGCCCCACACATGCCCCAGCCCCGCACCCCCTGCCCTGTGCTGCCCACAGCCAGCCCCACACCCCCTGCCCTGTCTCCAGCAAACCCCTGCCTGAAGCCAGCCAGTCCCGCACTCCTCTGTCTCTAGCCCAGCCAACCCCTGCTGCACCCCCCTGCGGCCCTGCCTGAAGCCAGCCAGCCCGCCCTATACCCCCATCTCCAGCCAGCCCCACACCCCTTGCCCTGCCTGCAGCCAGACCCTGCCCTGCCTCCAGCCAGCCCCATGTCCACTGGTGCCCTGCAGTTCCCAGGGCAGGAACCCTGCACACCTGCTTCAATGAGGGGGGCAGGGAGCAGCTGGGACCCACACATGTGCACACCACTAGGGTGACCAGACAGCAAGTGTGAAAAACCAGAACGGGGTGGGAGGTAATAGGAGCCTATATAAGAAAAAGACCCCAAAATTGGGACTGTCCCCATAAAATTGGGACATCTGGTCACCCTAGGACACCCCCAGGGAGTAGCGGGGACCCACACATGTGAAATGGAGCTCATTAATAACCGATCAACAGCATTATAACACAATGTACATAATATATAATTTTATTATTTATATAGTTATGGAAAGTAAATAATACATGGAAGAAAGGAAAGGCCTTTTTTTTAATATGTTTTTTTTCCTTCTAGTCATCCCTGCTGGGCCCCTACCAAAAATGTTCGAATTGGGCCCCGCACTTCCTAAAGTCGGTATGTGTGTGTGTGTGTGTGTGTGTGTGTGTGTTCTGCACCTGCCCTGTCCTGACTGCTGTCCCCTTCCCTGGTCCAGGGACCTTATCTCTCCCCAGCCCCTATCACACTGCCCCCACCCCCAGGGGTCCCTGCAGCCCCTGTGTTTGTGTGTGGGACAGTCACATCCAATCCCTTCACACTGCTCCCCTTCCCCCTCCCCAGCTTAGTTCATACCCCCAGAAAATCCCTTCAAACTGTCCCCCTTTTCCTCTCCCCTTATTTCATGGGGGGATGACGAACCGAGCGGGCAGGTGGGCAGGTAGTGGCGGCGAGGCTTTACACTAGTGGGGAGGTGAGGAGGCGAGAGGCAAGTCGATGTCTGGAAGGAAAATACCATTTTCAGTATTTTAAATTTTGGTACTTCTGTGTGCAGTAATATAGTGACCCCTGGGGGTCAAAGAGGGGTGTAATGGTGGGGCCGAGCAGGGAGGGGGCGGGTCCTATTTTACTGCTGTGATCTGGTTACCCTATGTGCGCCGTTTCTTTCCTCCTCTACAGGCTTCCACACAGTCAGTGCCTTGCTAGTGTGCCACGCACCGTGAGATATCTCTTCTCTTTGTGTGTGACTGAGCATTTCCCTTCTGTGTGAATTTATTCAACAAAATCGTGAGCTTCATAATGGCGACCATGAGTGAAAAGAAAAAGAGAAAAATAGAAACAGAGCACAGAGTTTTCAACATTGAATGGACAAATAAATACTTATGTACTGTTTCCAAAGACAAAATCCTGTGCCTTGTGTGTCGCGAAATGTTAGCCATTCCGAAAGAATACAACCTTCGGCGGCACATTGAAACTAAACATCCCAATCTCACCAAATTGAACCCAAATGAAAAAATAATTAAAGCAGCCAGTTTAGTGAAAAACCTTAGTGGAGAACACTAAATTTTCAAGCAAGTGAACACTGAGAACGATACAGTTACTAAAGTAAGTTTTCAAATTTCTAAGGAAATTGCTGCTGCTGGGAAATGCTTCACAGAAGGCGAATTTTTAAAAAAGTGTATGTTGATTGCGGTATCTGAGTTATGTCCAGAAAAGAGGGGAATATTTGCGAATGTCAGTCTATCACGCATGACTGTACAGAGAATAGCTGACATTTCTACTAATCTAAGTGATCAGTTAAAGCAGAGAGTCAGTGAATTCTGCTTTTATTCCCTAGCTATGGATGAAAGCACCGATTTAAAAGACACCGCCCAACTTCTTATTTTTATTAGAGGTATTGATAAAAACTTTGAAATTACTGAAGAACTTGTTGGCATGTGCTCCATGATGGGTCGCACAACTGGAAAAGAAATCTCCAGTGAAGTGATAAAGTGCATGAATGATAAGTTGGGAGTAGATTTCACAAACTTGGTGGCCATTTGTACTGATGGTGCTCCAGCTATGTGTGGGAAAAAATGTTGGAGCAGTTACTCTTCTTGAAGAATTTATTGGGAGACAAATAACCAAACATCACTGCATTATACGTCAGCAGGTTTTCTGTAGCAAAGTCTTAAAATTTGAGCATGTAATGTCAGTGGTAGTTTCCACTGTAAACCTCATCCGTTCTAGAGGACTAAAACATAGGAGATTTCTTGAAGGGGAAGACGCCGAGTGCAGCGACAATCTACCATACAGAAGTGAGGTGGTTGAGTCAAGGAAGAGTGCTCCAGCGTTTCGTTGCTTTGAAAGAGGAGATAGCAAAATTCCTAGAAAATGGGCCAATAAAATTCCCGGAGCTTGAAAATGAGTCCTGGAATCAAGATCTTTTTCTTTTGTGACATTACAGCACACCTGAATGATCTCAACATTCAACTTCAGGGAAAAAATCAACTTATATTTCAAATGTGTGCAGCAGTGAAAGCTTTCAAAATGAAATTGAAACTTTTCAGAAGTCAGCTGTCAAAAGGTGAAATGTGTCACTTTCCCACTTGTGCACAGCGTATCCCTCAGCACAAACACGCCGAGTTAGGAGAAAAATACGCAAAGCACATCAATCTTCTGATTGAAGAATCTGACAGAAGACTTACTTTGTCTAAAGATGATGACATCCAGTTGAAGCTGATTGAAGATCCCTTTTCTGTGGATCCAGAGGAAGTGCCACAAAATTTGCAGTTGGAGATTATTGAACTTCAATGTTCGGCAGTTTACCGAAATAAGCACAGAGAAAGCAGTCTGTGGGACTTGTACAAAAGTCTGGACGATGAAAAATACAAGAATCTTACTGAAGTTGCACTGAAAACGTTCAGCATTTTTGGAAGCACTTACATATATGAACAAACATTTTCCATCATGAACATGAATAAAAACAAGCAACGTTCTTCTGACTGACGACCATTTGGAAGACATTATGAAAATATCCACTTCAAACATGACCCCCGAATACGACAAGCTTGTTGCTGAAAAGAGATGTAATCTCATTAAATTTGCAAGATAATTATGAAAAGTAGAAATGTTTTCTTTCAACGGAACAGGTGTTTTTCATTTTTCCATGATTCATAAAAAAAAAATAAAATAATTTAAAAAATTGTTTGCTTTAATTGAAAAATTCTTAAAGTATCACCTCCCCCCCCCCCCCCAAAAAAAACCCCTCTCTTTTCGGCCTACAGCTGTTTCGGCGGGACGGCGCTGGGGAAGGAGGGTTCGTTTCCGCGGTGCGGGTGGCGCTGGGGTGGGGGATGTGTTTTGGGGGGTGTAGCAGGGTGGTTACCCCGCTCCTGCCCTGAAAGGCTTAAAACAGCCCTGGGGGAGGGCTGTGGCAGGGGAAAAGCTGAGCTGATTGGGGAAGACGCTGCAGCTGGGCCATGCCACAATCAGGCCCCAGCTGGCCTGTATAAAAAGGCTGTGAGCCAGAGGCCCAAAGGAAGTCTCTCTCTCTCTACAAGCAGAGAGAGAAGGGTCTGGCTGCTAGGGAGTTGAGCAGGGTACTGGGAGTGGAGCAGGGCTGGGGAAGGCTAGGGGAGCTGGGGAACTCCAGCCTGGAAAACCCCCAAGTTGTGGACCTACCTAAGGGCTTAAGACCAGTACCAGGGCTGCAGAGGGGCAGCCCAGCTATAGAAGGAGGCAGCAGGTCCAAACCCAACCTTGCCTGTGATGAGTGGCTGATTTACTGCAGTCTACCCCAGGGCGCGGGGGCTAGTTAGTGACTGGCAGTAGCCTTATACTGAAGTGAGGTGGGGATTAGAGGATTGGGGGTTCCCCAGAGAGAGGAGACCAAGAGCCATAGTGTGGGGGTATTGCCAGGGGGCAGCACCCCAGATCAAAGGGCACTGGGGTTCAGGAGGAACACAGAGCCAGCGGCAGTGGGACACCGGCCTGCAGAGGTCGCTCCAACGGCTGGATGAGCTAATTCCCAAGAAGACCAACAGGAGGCACCACCGGGGTGAGTCCTGCTTGCTTACACGGGGGCTGGGCGGCGCTGGGGGGAGGGAGGGGGACGGGGTTCGGCGGGGCTGGGTGGTGCTGCGGGGGGGGCGTGTTTCAGCAGAGCCGGGGGGTTTCGGCACTCAGCTATTTTCTTTGGAGTAATATGGCCCTCGCCGCTTTACGAGTTGTGCAGGCCTGGCTTACAACAAAGTAATGGATGTACTGGTCTGGGCTGAAGCGCAGTCAAATAAAATCACTCTGACAACATTGAGTTAAATGCCAGTGGCTCAGCAGGTGTTTTCTTGCATGGCAAAGAAGCTCAGACAATATTACAGCTGTAGAGAAGTCAAGCCATGTAGGGAAAAAAACAGCTCAAAAGTTTCAACAAGTTGCAGCAAGATTCTTAAAAGCTATGTGTATTTTTGACCCTGCACAAATGCACCTGTTGATGTTGGATTTAACATCTCAATGCAATTCCTGGCATTGACAAGAATTGTAGGCTGGAGATTCCTGCTTACAAAAATATTGCCAATGAAATGGAATGTACTGAACTGCAGTTTTGGAAGTCAGTGGAAGGCAGAATCCCCCATCTCACAAGGCTAGCTCGTGCTGTCTGACAATTCCAATGAACTCCACGGATGCAGAGAAAGCTGTGTCTAAACACGGACAAGTGTTTTCAGCGCAGAAACAGGGAATGAAAGAAGACAGTTGCAGGATGCTCCATACTCCCATTCAAAACCCAAACTTTTGGCATTTCCTTCCTCCATGAGACCCCCCCCCAATCACTGGACTTCCCTATAAATCTGATCAGCCAAATCATCCTGGGAGCTCCTCCGGGGCTCGTTCTCTTCTGATCTACGGCGCTGAGAGGAGCTGCTGACAAGTGGTGTAAACGTCTGCTTCATTATCTTCTGCTCCCATTTCAGTCTGGCATGGCTGTGACATCACCACACAAGGTAGGGAGTGGAAAGTGGAAACTTCTGCCCAGAATGAACTCCCTATTGACAGCAAAAGCACTGAGGTATCAGAAGGTCATTTTCTGCAGCTGCTACTAGGAGACAAAAGAACAACTGGGAAGGATTGCTTCCCTGGAGGCTGAGCAGGGAAATGGGATGGAAAATCCTGGCTTTGACAGCTTGCCTTACTGTCAAATGAAAATTCATTATGCAAACTGGTCTGATAATGAGAAATACTCTTTACAAGTAAGTGAAAGGGCTATGAAGACATGGTAACAAAATACGGGTCTTTAAAAAAAAATGGTTTCAAGGGATAAAAATCTGAACAAGGCTGTGGGGGCTGAAAGCCACCCTTCAGTTGCCTGATAGATATCCATGCAAACAGCCAAGTAAAAACCATTGCAGGCAAATGAGAAGCCAAGTTCCATCAGCAATGAAATTTTGTACAACAAGCATACAAGTTATCTATGGCATCACAAGACAAGAGGAGAGTAAGATAAATTTAACTTGATTAAATAAGGGTAACTAATTGTATACTTGATACGTTTCACAGAAATCTCTCTTAGTGCCATTAAATAGGAGAACTATCTTAGAAGTATAGCTTTCTTAATATCTAAGAGGCTTAGAAACACTGGTCTGAAAAGGATGTGATAAACCTGGTTTCTAAACGTACAAGGATACTGGTGATCTCGTCAAGTATTGGTAATTTTGCTACTGCTTGCTTACTTAATGTAAAAAAAGATCTGTACGTGACAACTAAAATAGAAAAGATACTTATGATCCATATGCAAGAAAAGGCTGGGTTTTGGAGAAGGATTTTTGGGGGAGGAGGGAAGGAGGTGGAGCTGTTCTTAATGAACTTGCTTTGAGGAATCAGAAGTGTAGGACTGGAAAGGATCTCAATAGATCTAGTCCTGTCCCTTGCACTCAAGGCAGGACTAAGCAATACTAGACCATTCCTGAGAGGTGTTTGTCTAACCTATTCTTAAAAACCTCCAGTGATGGAGAATCCACAACCTCCCAAGGCAATTTGTTCTAGTGCTTAACTAACCTGACAGTAAGTTTTTCATAATGTCCAACCTAAGTCTCCATGGCTGCAATTTAAGCCCATTGCTTCTTGTCCTTTCCTCAGGAGGTTAATAGGAATAATTCTTTCACCCTCCTCCTTGTAACAACCTTTGATGCACTTGAAAACTGTTATGCTCCCTCTCAGACTTCTTCAGACTAAACAAACCCAATATTTTCAATCTTTCCTCATAGGTCATGTCTTCTAGACCTTTAATTATTTTTGTTGTTCTTCTCTGGATGTTTTCCAATTTGTGAACATCTTTCCTTCTTGTTGGGATGATACTGTACAGCTATGTGCATTTGCTTTTCTACTGCAAACAAGGGGAGGAAACAAGTTAGTTACATAAATCTATTTGCAACTAGTTGCAAGAGAAGCAGATTCATCCATGAACAGACTTTACCAATGGACGTTCTCCACTAGTTACAATGAAAAAATGCTTGGAGGCTTAAATGTTTAAAGATAATCCTAATCCCAATGACAGAGAGAGAGAGAGAGAGAGAGAGTGTAAAAATTTCCCATGCTGTCAAACACTACACACTTAATTCACTTTGATACAGAGTGTATTTCTTTTTGATGCATTCTTTTGCAAGTTACAGGGAGATCCTTATAAATTTAGAGGTAAAATTCCTACAGGTCATTTATCATCTTAAATTCACTTTTAGTGGTTAATTTAGGTTCATTTTAATTTTCCTTGTCCTTGCCTCCACTTCCTAGCTACACAGAGGTGATCTCTGATGATTTCTGTAAGAGAAGCTGACAGAGCAGAAGAAAAGAGCAAAGTTCTTTGCTGTTAGGCTGGACCATTAACAGGCAGTGTCTTTTCTCCAGAGCTGTGCTTTCAGTGTTCAAATTCCACCATGTCTCCTGCGTGCCACATAGTATCGTCACATGCACACACACATATATATGTAATGATACTTGCCAACTCTGATGCATGCACGTGAAACCTGGACCGTGTACAGACGCCATGCTGTGAAGCTGAATCACTTTCACATGGGCTGTCTGAGGACACCGATGAGGATAAGATGGCAAGACAAGGTTCCAGATACCGAGGTTCTCATACAGTATTAATCTTATTGAAACTGATATGTTTCTATAATCTTAAATCTTACATTTTTCCTGTACAAACATTCACCCTGTAGCTCAGTCAGAACATTCAGAAGCAATAAACACACTTTTAAGAAGTGGCATTCTAACTAATGAAAAACTACAGGAAAGATATTTTTCGAACACTGAAGGAGTTATCAATAATACTTAGTAATCAACTAAAAAGAGACAATTATCTCAATTTAATGTGTGCTGTAAGAGAACCAAGAAGAACTAATGGAAAACTGTAGAGAATACACACTTGTTTATAATGCACCTAGAACACTAGAATACATTTAGCTATTTCAGAATAAAAAGAGCATTAGAAAACTTTAAAGTTTCTAATGTTTCATTAGTGTGTCACTTGTAACTTTATAATTTAACATGATAGAGCTGATTACAGGCATTTGTCATTTCAGGGCATTCTGAAATCCTTCAAGTCATTGAAGGAATCTGGATCATTATCTGAAGTATTAGACCAATCTCCTTGTATTATGCTTCCAGTACAATCAGTACTTTTCCATAATAAGTACCATGTTACCTCTACAGCTCTCCCCACAAAACTACTATTCCAAATTCAGCACAAAAATGTCAGAACAGAGGTTATGATGCTTTGTAGTCCTGATGCTTTTTAATATCGTATTTGGCATAACCAGAAGATCAGCTATGAACAGCATAGGTGAGAAGGACCAAGTGACACAACCAGAAATAAATGGCTGCTTTGGATTGGGTAGGTGATAACACTTCCTTACAATGACTTAGACGTGGCACAGAATCACATTTGTTCTTGAGAGCATTGCCAGTTCAAGTAACCTCATTATCAGGGCTCCTACATGGAAAATCCAAGCAATGGAAGGTTAGCTATTGTGTCATCTGGAAGCCAGATGTTGGAAGAAAAGTTTAAGTTACCTTATGAAACATGAAACAAGAGAAGCTCAAAAGTAGATCAACTGCACAGGAACAGGAAAGCAAGCAATGTAGTCCATATTCAGAAACATAGCTACTGCTATCACAACACACTTATAAGCAGCTTGCTGTTGTCACGTGATCACTATTCAGCCCTTACATTGCAGATGGAAAAATATGGAAGTGTGAGGAATGAACAGAGAGTTTGGAACAGTCACTTCAGAGATGGTCCAAGAAGTAAGGAGTCAAGAAAGGTTCTCTGACAAATGCCTGAGCAGAAAATTCTACCCTCAGCTATCACAAGTAAGCTACTTCACTTCACTTTCAAGGCCCTTTTATAGCCTATCCCCACCCCACCGATCATCTCTCCTTCATGCCTACCTCTGCACACAATGCCAGCCTCCATCACCTACTTGTTACATTTTCCAACGTACTTGTTTGAAAACTGCTTTCTCCCATGCCATGTCATATGCGTGGAAGGAGCTTCCTGTAAACATCTGCAAAACTAATACATTATTCTAATTTGGAAATCTCCTAAAAAAAAAAATCCAAAAACTTTTTTGCTGTGGTGCCTACAAAAAAGCTTAACAGCAAGGCTGGCGGTGTACTGTGCTGACCAATGATGACTAATAGTGTCTCATTGTTTCCTTGTACTCCTCTCACCCCCCGCTCCTGGTATGTCTGAACTTATACTGTAAGTTCTTTGGTGCAGGAACAGTCACTTTACTGTGTTTGTACAGCACCTAGGACAATGCAGTCTGGGTCTTTAACTAAGGACCGTAAGTGCTATAAATAATTATTAATAATAATAATAGATTATTTGGGAGAACCAGCAAACAAATGTGATGTAAACAGGACTGTTCATTATACTTGTCAATCCAGCATGCAAAAGGAAAGGCAGATTCTTGACCAAGCTGTATGGAAAATATTATATCCATCTCCAAGACAGCATTCTGAAGACTCCAAGCCCAGATGGAATTGCAAACAATACCAGTCCCAACTAATGTAAAAAAACTATTATTTAATATATACTGCCCTTCTATGTTTACTGTTTGATTTGTGATGCAAACAAGAGAGCTGGAAAATTAAGTTAAATGCACTGAGAATAATACCCCTTTAACGAATACACATCTTTTGTTCAGGTGTTGGCATATTAATCTTTGACAATACCCGCAGATGGCAAATTCAGTTTGCACCTGTTCATTGTAATTAATAACATTATCTTACTGCCTTATAGGAAGTGGCCTTATTTTATGCATTTGATCTAAATATTTTACCATGTACTATTCATTATTTTACACAGCATTTAAAAAAAAAAAGAAGTGTAAATTAAACCTAGAATGTATACTATAGCATCTAAGTAGACATTAGAAATACCAGTAAACTAGAATTTTACATAAATCAACAATAAATCAAGATATTGCTAGTTTTTAAAAAGTCTGTGACGTGGCATTGAACATGATCCTATTTCCAAAGGATTACTCCCATACCCCACTGACTTTCATTGTAAAGTGAAACTAGGTTTCAAATTCTAAGTCACCTTCACCATAATTTAAGAATCAAACAATGCACATATCCAACTCTCCATGAAACAGCGGTTTCTCCTTTCTTAGGCAAATACTGCATGTATTACTGAATGCCAGTTGAAAAGGAAACTATGGTTCCTTCTGAAAGGTCACACACAGATGATGGGTTTTTTTAATCAGTGATCTTAAGGGTTTTTAGGTCCTCATTTATATGAAATTCAATGTGACAATGTATAATATTTTACAGAACTAACATGCACCAACTTAAGATCCCATACATTTTCTTTTGTGCCAAAATTATATTGATATGAATTAACTACTTTACAGGTCTACGACCATGAAAGTATTGACAGTGGCGTAGTTTAAATTTGTTTTACAGTACATAGCTGCGTGTTGAACAAAACTTTATTTCTAGGTCAATTTTTAAAATATTTTTGTTTCAAGTTACTGTAACTTGACTTCCCCCCCTCCCCCATCGGTAGTTACACGCACCTGGTAACATGCAAAGTCATTTCATGTATGTGCATAATTTAACAGAGTTAAATACTATTATACATAACTGACTAACTCAATGATACTGTTAGAATCCTGACACAATTAGTTTAGCTCACCTCTTTATCCATACTCTCTAAATCCTCTTTACATAGTGTGTACAGTGGCATTGTCTCGGACATACTTGGCTGGCGTTTCCGTTTGGATGGACCAGGTTGATCTTCGTTCTCATTTGCTGGTAACTCCTCTTCATCAAACAGCTGCTGCTGATGTGGTTGAACAACTCTGTAAAATTTCACAGGTCCAACATGAGAAAAATCATTTTGAATTACAACTTTCATAGAACTGAATCAGATTCAACATGAAGTGTATGGTTACGGAAGAGCTACAGCTTCACTGAAGTACTGCTATGCCCTCCTTTGAATACCTGGAACAATCTGATGTGTCTGGAATTGGAAAAATTGATCACTACACCGCCTCTTTCTCACTGTATTCTTCTCCTCTCCCCCCACAAAAATCTGCATATTCAAACGGTCTATACCAATTTAAAAGTTATAAATATAGAAAGCTCGTCAGGTCACTGGAATGCGTATCCACAGTGCAACATGTCTTCTGCCAATACAATCTGAAGTGTGTGGACCCAGGTACTGGCATAATCAGC
Organism: Trachemys scripta elegans; assembly: GCF_013100865.1. NCBI lineage: Eukaryota > Metazoa > Chordata > Testudines > Emydidae > Trachemys > Trachemys scripta. The sequence goes on from NC_048299.1 coordinate 181,549,151, forward strand.
CAGGTGCTAACACAATCTTCCAAATAGTTTTGTAGGTAGCGCTATGCTGGCAGAACTTTTGCTGGTAAAGCTTTCTAGTGAAGATAAGCCCTTCCTCCCCAGCATTCTGAGAAAATGTTTATTACATCAAGAACAACAGCTATACTACATCTGTAAGATCTCAAAGAAACCATGCACGCACTTTCATTAAAACATTAATATTGTAGACACATGGATTGAAGGAGAGAAATTCAAAATTAAAAGTAGATTATGGTTTTGTTGGGAGGGACAGGAGCTTTAAAAAAATTAAAGACAGACAAGAAAAGAGGAGGGATATTGGCTGTTAAAGCCAATGTTAAACCCTCCCCACTTATTCTTGACCTTGAATCAATAGACTAGCAACGGTAATCTTTTTCGCTTGTGCGTCAAACAAAACAAAGTAATCATCACATGGATCTCAAGTGCTGGTAAATAATGTGAATTCTGTCTATTACAACAGAGAGAGAAAGGGAAAGGTCTTATTACAACACTGGAGACTATTAAGGCCTTTGGATACACTTTCATCTACATCATGGGTAATACTGGGAGTTTGTGCTTTTCAAATCTTATTTTCCTTTACATTGGCCTGACTGAACAAGAAAACAATGCTGTTTTGTGAATGTAGTCAGTATGAAATGTTTGACAGCCGTGGAGGGCAGAATTTATTTATCCAAACACATTGAAAGTACAGGAAGATGTCAGTGCAGGCTTCCTCACGTCATCCTAGAGAAGACAGATATTGTATCTGTGTCTATTCGTTCCTTGGCGCCTGTCTCCAACGAGTGCAAATTGTGATGGCTTGTGTATTACAGAAATACATTGCTAGCAATACCAGACCACATTTTTAAATAGAGTATGTATTTAAACTAGCAAAAAGAAAACCAAGTAAGTAGTGTACTAGTGCTACACTCCCTATTGTGGCAATGGCTGTAATAGGGTACAATGAACCAAGATAAAGTCTCTCCTGAAATGGAGAACTGTTTGTTAACAGGTGCAGACCTCAGTGCTACAGAGCTGAAGCCCATTGGCAAAGTCCTCCACTGCCTCTATGTACACTATCATAGATCCACTGTATTTCAAAAAGAGTAATGCTGTCCAAGAGTGGCATGAGTTTATTACCACCACCTGTTCTACTTAAGTAGTATGTATTGATTACAACATGGGAAACTGTACAAAAACATTTTACCTTAGAGCAAGGTAGAGCTGAAATACAATGTCAACCCGTGCTAACTGCTAGTTTGGGCCCGTCAAAACATTTATCATTAGTTAGTTATATTTATCATTAGTTAAATATATTATATTTATCATTAGTTAGTTTAGATGTTTTTGGTTATTGTGATTTTTTATTTTTTATTTTTTTAAGAAGGACTGACAAATTAGCCTGTTCTAGTACTTGATTTCTGTAGCTCTGTTCTGTCTCCTGGGTACCCAACTATCCAAAGTGGTAAGCATGAAGGCCATATTTCAAGTTGTATTCTTATACTGACAAATTTTGAGAGCAATACAATGTTGTCAATGCACCAATGAAATATCCAGGCCAATCCATTTACACAGAAAGCATCATCCACAGTAAAATACTTATTATAGTGCAGAAGAAATATACCCATTTACCTGGCACTGAAATAAAAGCTGTATACCAGGTCCCTGATTCTCTTCTCACATTAGATTTACACTGCTGTAACTCCTTTGTTTTCAACAGAGTTCCTCCCAATTTTATACATGGAGAATTGGGCTAGCAGGTAAACTAGAAAAGATGCTGGGGAACTCAGTTATAAGGTCACACACACACCTTGTTCTACCCTTACCGTTTTGATTCAACAATCTGAACTTCTAGCAGACCAATTATTTCATTTTACTACCTCATAAAAGAGACTATATGTTGAGTCAACAGACGTACAGCAGAAAGTAAGTGTGGCTCTAGCACCAGTGGGAGCTTTCAATCCAATGTACTTCTGTATTTGGAGACATAACATTTTTATTCAATGTCTGGCATAGCGGAGAGATACAGCTAGGTCCCAACTCCATCCTTTTCCAATAGTTTTCTCCTGCTGCCAGCTATGACTCCTACTGGTGCTAACATTTTAAGGCTGAAGAACATGGCAGAAAAAAGAGGATGGACAATTATATTCACTGGATAATTACATTAAATAAACTACATAAAACCCAAAGAGGAGGTTCTCAGATATATTTATTATATTGTGCAACTAAGAACACAGGGGGTCAATTTTCAGAAGGCACAAATGGCAATTGAGCACCTACATATTATTTAAAGTAAGGAATGTAACTGACATTTGTACCTTTGAATATCTTCCCCTTAGAGCTCATTTGTACATATACACAAATTAAGTTATCAGTGAACACTATAGTTATACACAAGAAGCCCCAATGCCTTCACCTTTAGAAGTCTGGTAGTGTCTTGAAGAGCTTTCATCTTCTCTATCCCCCAACAATCACCTCAGGTTTTCCAAAGTAAGCCTTTGTAAGCACAATCACGTACCCCTGCACTGCAAAACAAATACTTAACCTTGCAAGATATTACCTCCTTTGTAAAATATGATCCTGAGGACAAGAGACTTGGATTCTAGTCCTGACTTGGACATTACCAATTTGAAATTTGCAATTGGACACATCATTCAGTCTGACCTCAGTTTCCTCACATGTAAAAAAAGGGATATTGCTATGTATCACCCAGGAGAGAGTCATAATGTTGCAAAGCTTAACATTTGTGAAATGGTTTCAGTTCTGATAGCAGCCATTGAGAAATTAATTTTCAAAGCATAATGTGAATTTATAAAGCTCAGCAAATCTGTGGATATCCACTTTATATCCACAGATATAAATGTCTGTGGACCATGTTGGTGGATACAAATTTTGTATCTGTGCCGGGGCTCTATAGATTTAACATCTCTAGAGTTTAGCATGGGGCAGGCAAACTTTTTGGCCTGAGGGCCACATCGGATTTCCGAAATCGTATGGAGGGCCGGTTAGGGGAGGCTGTGCCTCCCCAAACAGCTAGGTGTCACCCGGCCCCCGCCCCCTATCCGACCCCCCCCGCTTCTCGTCCCTGGGACTCCTGCCCCATCCAGCCACCCCCCCCCACACGTTCCCTGACGGCCCCCTGGGACCCCTGCCCCATCTACACCCCCCCATTCCCTGTCCTCTGACTGCCCCCGGAACCTCCGCCGCATCCAACCCCTACTCTCATTCTTGACTGGCCCCCCCGCCCCCCGGACCCCTGCCCCATCCAACCCCTACTCTCATTCCTGACTGCTCCCCCCGGACTCCTGCCCCATCCAACCACCCCTTCTCTCTGTCCCCTGACTGCCCACCTCCGCCCCATCCAACCCCTCCTCCTCCTCCCTGACTGCCCCCCCGTGACCTCTACCCCCATTCAACCCCATTCCCCGCCCTCTGACCGCCCCAACCCCTATCCACACCCCCACCCCCTGACCACCACTACCCCAATCCAACCCCCCCACTCCCTGCCCCCTTACTGCGCTGCCTGGAGCACTGGTGGCTGGCAGCGCTACAGCCACGCCGCCCAGAGCAGCAGGACAGGCAGCTGCGCCACCCGGTGGGAGCCAGCCACGCCACTGCGCAGCACAGAGCACTGTGAGCTGAGGCTGCGGGGGAGGGGCCTGGGGCTAGCCTTCCAGGCCAAGAACTTAGGGGCCAGGCAGGAGAGTCCCGCGGGTTAGATGTGGCTCACGGGCCGTAGTTTGCTCACTTCTGGCTTAGCACAACTTATGATACGCCTGAATAATACCAATTGTATATTCCTGGTACAGAGAAGCAAGTCTCATGACTGCTTTTATTCTCAGTCTGACTGTTCTTAAGATTTTGTTATAAAGTGGAATCTTGGTCCCTCCTTCCTTGTCTTCTTTCTGAGCAGCCATTGAGAAAAACTGCACTCTAGATGAAGTAGAGAGCTTCCAAGACAGGAGATGCTGTTACCCCATACTGTCATGAAGTTTGAAAAAAAATCTCAGATAGTGCCTTGAGAGTTTATCGATAAAACCAACTACTCTTACATTTCAAATCCTCAGTCAGCTCTCTAGTTGCTGCAGGTGGTGTTTGTATCCTTTGAGATCAAAGTATTTCTTTAATCTACAATCAGAGATTTTAAGAGGTTTGCAACAGCACTGATGGAGTCTAATTCTGTGACCTGGTCACCAGGACTTGCTAACTTTTCACTGATGTTAGTCTGCACTTTGGAAATCACCCAGACTTTTTTGCATGGTGTATTTATAGTCCAAGGTAGAGTTTACTGATTTTTACTATTGCCTTAGCTTAATCAGCATATATAAATTACACAAGAAAATTACAAAGGAATGTTTTTAAATACCTGAAATGTCAAAACATCCATTGATATGGATTGAGCACCTGTGTAATTGCAAGAGGATTGCTGTTTTAATGACAAATTCCAAAAGGAAAAATCTTGATGACATCTCTCAAGACAGGAAAATAGAGTTGCAGGCACGAACAGGAAACAGCAGGAGATTTTCACAGCTCTTAATTAAATTCGCTATTTTTTGGTTTAGTGTAATCTCACTAAGAAGGAACTGTGGAATCTGTTTCCTGTGAGTCAAATGTTTAGCTATTCTGCAAACCATTTTAAGTCATCATTGTGCTTCCGATCCTACAGCCTCTCTATGCCACACTGGACCTGTGGCACAAGCTACACTGGCTTCAGCACGGCCCAAGCTTGTGCCAGCTGCCTAAGATCCCAAGATTCATAACAGAAGTTTGGAATCATAAGTATGCCCTGGGCATGACCCTTAATGTCATCCACAGCAACAAGAACTGCTCACCAAAGATGAACACAACTTTGCAAGTCTGTCTTAAATCATTAGCTACTTCAAATTGTCACCACCAGCTAGGGCACCAATATCAATACACAATTCTGGGAAGCTGTATACATTTATGAAATTAACCATATGCTCTCAACAGCCAGAGCAACAAGACAAAATAACTGTGCCTTGTTAAGCTTTGATGCACAAGAAATGTATACATGCGGACTGAACACTTATGTATATGCTCAACTTCAATGAGAATACTCACATGAGCCTATTATGCACATGGACAAACGTCTGCAGGATCAAGGCCTACTTTTATTAACTTTAAGTGAAACATCTACACCACCTTCTCAGGAAAGCCATCTAGAGATCAAGCTGTATTCTATATAGGTGCTCCCTTCAAAGAACACAAAATTTGAAAGCCAGACGGACTCTTTAAAAAGGGAAAAGTAATTGAATAGTAAAAATCACCACCACCTCATATGATACTCAGTAGAAAGACACCTTAGCTTTCCAAAGGTATAGAAATAATTCTGCCCTAATTTCAAACTGCAAGAAGTCACTGATTCCTTGTTGAGATGTGATTAACATGGCACTGCAGTCTCCTGCCAACAGAATGCTATTTATCAATGTAAAATATGGGAGATATGACAATATAGTAGAAATGCTATCCTCTTCCTCTTAAATTTGAGAATGTTGTATTCATTAACATAAGCTGGGATTTTCAAAGGGGCCTAAAAGAGTTTGGTTAGCTCATCAGGGACTATTCACTGTAGTATTTCTCCCTTTGTCAGATAATTTGTCACATACAATCTGAAAAATTCCATCTTGGTAAGAAACTGCACTGGAGAATATTATTTACAGTTAGAAAAATGCAGTCGCCCACTTGTACCCTCAACACAACTGTTGGAAGGCAAATGTTCAAAATATGCATCTTTTTCAGTATACATGACTACTCATTTTTCATTAAATAAATACCCTAGCCAACAGAACGATTCTGATGGTATTCATATTTTTAGTCAAACTCTTTCAGAAAGGAAATGACAAAACAAAACTACAGGTGTACAAGTTAGTTTGGAAGTTTAAGCATGTGACTTGGCAGGAAGTTACACTTTATCTAATTATACGTAGCAGATATCAAATGATCCTGCTTGCTTCTTAGCGCCAATAAAATAAATTTAGTGGTCTCTTTTTGGTTGATGAGGTAGACAGCCCTTCTATAGTGTCACTAATACAGTTTGCTTTCAACTACTTCCCAAACTGAAGCATTTACCAGAAGGCATAGCCTGAAAGTCACTTTCATATAGTCTGAGAAGATGATACACAGAAATAATACAGCTGACTACCAAAATTTCTGTCTACAAACAAGGGATGCAAAGAAGTGGTCTGAGTTCCCTACTGTTCATACAGAGTGCAGGGATAGAGGATGTATGTTCTAATCCATTTTCATGTATATTCACACTAATATCAGCACATCCTAAACTTACAGAAAAAAAGAAAAAAAAAAAACCGAACATAGCCACTAGTGACTGCTTGACATTGAAAATATTGGAGAAATGTTGACAATCTTAATTGAGCACTATTACTACGTAGAGAATAATAGGTTTTACATCACTGACGTCACACCAAACAATAGTACAAAACACGAGAGACTTCTTAGAGGCTTGTAGTGAAGATACTATTTTTATTTTATTAAACACTTTTCAATCTTTACAGTTTCCACTGATTATGTTGAATAAAAGATTAAATGCTAATTCCAGCATCTCAGTTGTGTTTATTGAATTCTGCTCACACAAGTTTCAGAAATATATTTTCAGAACCGGGAGCACAAAATTCTGTACACATGCATGTGCATGTACCTATACACTGAAATGATTACATGTATTAATGTCCAGGATGAGTGAACACACTTCTGAAGATAACAAATATCTTACACCCTTCTACACTGGTACAGGTATCAGTGCAACAACTAAAATGATGCTAAGGAAAGGTTTAAAAAAAATTAATCAAATGCCATTCTTAAACTACATTGCTCATTAGGATCAGTGGCAAGAGATATAATGTTGGCAAAGCAGCATTAAAAACAATTCTAGTCACTTGAACAGTAATGAACGCTAATTCTGACAGCTGGACACTAACAACTGCATGTATTTTGTTAATTTAGACCTTGATCCTAAAAACATGTAGGCATGTGCACTTTATACAGTTGAGTGGTTCCATTAACATCAGTGAGAGTATTTACCTGTACTAAATTAAGCATCTGCATACAGGGTGTTTCTGGGACTGCCTTATGGTAGTAGTGCTTATTTTATTCATCTGAACTGAAAGACACAGATGCTTAGTAAAGTTGGGTTTTGACTTGTCTTCTCCACCTAGTTCCATTGTAGACTATATTAAACACATTGGTGTAAATATGACATGAAAGCTACCATGGATTTAGTATTTTAAGGACTACTGTCAAAACCTTAAAAGCAAAAAATGAATTTTGCGCACGTAAATTAGGACTAGAAATTCTACAGATGAACATGTATTTTTAAATTAATTCCACGATATTTACTTCAGCCATAAGTGCTCGCACTTCAGTAGGCTAAAATATTTGGTGTCTCTTAGTGTCACTTAAAAACTACAGTGCTGCTTTTACCTTTCACAGAAAATGGGTATAATTTACATAACAAGTCTGCCTCTATCTTTTACTCTATTATTAGTGTTCGCTGGGGTTTAACGTCATCTTATTTTTATTTTAAGTCCAGCATGCCATCTGCAACGGTTTTCAGACAACATTTAATTACTTCATCTCAAGAATTGTTATAATTCCACACTTAACATTTACTAATTTTTTTTTTTAAAAAAACCCTCTATATTAAGATGCCAATTGTCAAGATGCTTGCATATAAATAAATGACTTTTTAAAAGAATCTTAACTAATCCCTGCTAAAAAGAGTGGCCACTTAACTGCTGTCACCAACCCTAACAATTAAAAAAAAAATTGTCCCTCTAAACTACCATTATAGTCAGGGAATTGTTGGTAACCGTTTTTTCTTCAAGTATTTATTCATGTCGATTCCATTCTAGAGGAGTCACAAGCAGTATCCATGGAGGTGGGCTCAGGGTTCACAGTCGTGCGGCTTGCAACACTGCTCTACCGAATCCAGCATCATCTCGGGCCTGCTGGGTAAAGAGTGTAATGAGACGAGAATGTGTAGATAGATGACCAGGTAGCAGCCCTGCAGATGTCCTGAATCGGCACTTGGGCCAGGAAGGCCACCAATGAGGCCTGTGCCCTAGTCAAATGGGCAGTTACAATCACCGGCGGAGACATTTTCACCAGATCATAACAGAAACAGATGCAGGCAGTGATCCAAGATGACATCCACTGGGCGGACACTGGACAACCTTTCATCCTGTCTGCCATCACGACAAGCTGTGTCGACTTACAGAATGGCTTGATTTTTTCGATGTAGAAGGCCAGAGCCCTTCTGAAGTCCAGAGAATGCAATTTGCGCTCTTCCTCCAATTTATGAGGTTTTGGAAAGACGACAGGCAAATATATGCCTATGAAAATTGTAACTACCTTAGGCAGGAAAGTTGGGTGCGGACGCAGCTGAACCTCGTCCTTGTAGAAAACTGTATAGGGCAGCTCCGAGGTAAGTGCCCTAAGCTCAGAGACCCAGTGGGCAGATGCGATCGCCACCAGGAAAGAAGCTTTCCAAGAGAGGAGGAGATGACAGCAGGAAGCCAGAGGCTCGAAAGGGGGAAGGCCCACAAGCCGCAACAGCATGAGATTCAGGTCCCAAGGAGGGCCAGGGTACCGGACGTGAAGGTAAGAAACCAGACTGTCATGTCATGCGCAAAGACCGACCTGCCTTGTACTGGAGTGTGGAAGGATGAAATAGTGGCCAAGTGGAATCTAACTGACGAAAGAGAAAGGCCCTGAAGTTTGAGATGCAGCAGATAGTCCAGAATCAACTGCAGCAAAGCCTGTTCGAGACAGGTATTCTGGTTCGCAGCCAACCATGAGAACTGTTACCATTTGGCCAGGTAGCTGGTTCTGGTGCAGGGCTTCCTGCTGCTCATCAGAACCTGCTGGATATAGACCAAGGACTGCTATTCTTATGCGTTTAGCCATGCAGTAGCCACTCTGTCAGGTGCAGCGCTGCCAAGTTCAGATGCAGCAGGCTGGTGTGGTTCTGAGAGAAGAAGATTCGGCCAGAGTGGCCGTCGCAGAGTGGCAGCCATCGAGAGGTCCAGGAGCATGCCACCAAACCAGTGTTGACGAGGCCAGGCTGGGGTGATCAGGATAACCCTCGCCCTGTCCCGTTTAATCTTCACCAGGACCCTGTGGATCAATGGTACCGGTAGAAAGGCGTACATCAAAGCTCCTGACCACGGGAGCAAAAAGGCTTCCGACAGGGAGCCCTTGTCAATCCTTGAATTAAGCAGAATGTGTGACATTTCCTGTTCTGCCAGGAAATGATCAAGTCCACCCGGGGAGTCCTCCACCTTTGGATTGCTTGGCCATCTCCTCCACCTCCAAGCCCAAATTTGAGGCCACCCTCTGCAGCAAAGCTTAGTGCTCCCTAAAGGGTGGGCTGGCCCACGAGGGTCCCGCAATTGCCTTGTCAGATGAGGAGGATAACTACTACTGGGGGAGGAACTGGGGCTGCTTCCCCTTCCTTTGCAGCAGGCAGCTGCTCCTTTTCCCCGGTGTCGGAGTCTGCTCTGCGCACCGATTCCAGTAACATCGGTGCCCAAGGTTGCCTCTCCAATGCAGCAAGGGAAGACGGCTGTGAGAACGGTACCGGCATCATTGGCATGCCCCAGACATTCCAATAGGGCCCTTGGTCTTGTTACCATGCCGGCCCTGTAGGGGCAGAGATTATTTCCGGGGCCCCCTGAGGTTGATGATGCCTTGGCGAGGTGCTAAAGTCCTGCTCCGACCCCGTAGAGTCCCCTTCCGGTGACCAGGGAGGGGCTGTGGACGCCTGAGTGAGATGGCTGACCCTCGGAGCAGGGGAGTGGTGCCCTGAGTGGGGTAACAGGCGCCTGCCAGTGGAGGGATACCAGGAATGCGGGGACCAGTGCCATGAAGAGGATGGGTCTCATGACATCGGGGAGAGAGACCTGTGCCATAGTGTCAGCTGACAGGAGGGCGAACAGTGCCGGGCGTACGGGGACTGATGTCCCACTGTGGATGATCTGCATCGTGCCCGTGAGGCCAGTGAGCTAAGCCATCTAACCGGGGACCTAAGGTGCGGAGTCAGGGACCTTGGCTTCTGCTCAGGGGACTGGTGGTACACAACTGCCCTCTGAGGTGGTCCCACGATCTGTTTGCCCCTAGATGCGGGGGGGGGAGGGAGGGGCTTTTGCAGCTTCCATCAGCATATGCCGCACCGGTGGGGCTCTCCGATCTTTAGCCCCCTCTGCCGTGGGAGGCAGTATCGGGGGCCAGGATACCCTACTGCTCCTGGGAGTCAGATCCTTGCACACTGAGCAAGGCTTAAAGCCCGGGAACCGGGATATGCCTGGTCTCGGGGCAGAGTCCAAACAGAGACTCTAACTTACTAACTGCTATACTTAACACCTAATTACTAACTAACTACAGTGAATAACTATATACAAAAGAAGGCAGAGTAACACTAGGAAAACACTGCTGACCACTTGCAAAGCAAGGGGAAGACACTCTGACCAACCATCATGGGTGGTAAGAAGGAACTGAGGGGGCACAGGGCTGGTGGTGCCTACTATACCGACACGAGCGCAGCATTCCAGAGGGTGCCATGACTGGCCCTATGGATACCGCTAAGGCAAAAATCGGCGACGGCTGTGCATGTGGGCGCGCACACACCTAGAATGAAATTAACAAGAGCAAGCACTCGAAGAACACTGCATCCGTTTACATTCAAAATGTTTAAAAGATCAGTTATCTCAAATGAACACCATAAATAGTTGTTAAAGAGGAGTTATTTAAGCCTTTTATAGAGACAGCAACACTCAAACTGAATCAACACTTCTATGTTGATTGCTTTACTAATTTGTGGTTGAATTAAGCAGACTTGCTTACAAGTGTTCTCATTTTAGGGATTGCGCTTCACAGCACTAGCCCACATAGAGGCTCCTAGGACACACAACTCTATAATTATCTTAAAAAAACATGTAGGTTGCAAAGTCAAGCACAATGCCAATGCAACTTTATTTTGCCCTCATATGCATTCTGATATAGTCTTCAGTTAAATGATCACATACCTTTTCCCCCACAGATATCCTGCTTCATTCAAATGCAGAGTTCTCTCCCATTCTTGGTTTTGATTTATCCCCATAGTTCAATGTGTTGCTCCATGCTTTATTTACTTCCACACAATTTAAACCTTGCTCTGAATACTGATTCTTTTCCGTATGGTCTTTTCTAGGGCTCTCATTACTGAATTTATCTCCACATCTCCCTTGCAGGACAAGAGTATTATTATTCCCAGTTTACTGATAAAGAAACAAGCAAAGAATTCCCAGAGGCCACACAGATTCAATGCCAGAGCCAGGATTAGAACTCCGTACTTTGTGACTTCCCACCCTGAACTCACTTCTCCAAACCTCAGTGCCCAGTGTGGGATGAGCTTCTCGATCCGAAGAGTGATGAGAGGAATATCTATAGAATTGGTATAGAATTATGGAAAACAGAGAAACCAATTATGTTATGGCAGAGTTTCCCTAAATGTGGCGTGCAGTCCCTGGGAGAGTATGGATGGAATTCTCAATTGCCTTCAGGCAACATTATTTAAAAAAAAATAAAAATAAAAATCTCTATTTATGGTTGCAAACAAAACCTTCAAAGCAAGTAACAGATTCAGTCTGTGGATACCTGAATAATTGCTCTGAGATAGTCAGAACAATTCAGATAACAATGATAATTTACAAAGTAACCCTCACTGTTCACCAAGCATGTCATGGAGGAGGAGGAGCATTATATTATGAAGATCTGCATTATTTCATCATTTGGGGAGGAAGGGCACACAAGGACTAGCTGGAAGGGGTGTCACACAGAAGAGGTATTCTGTAAAATGGTAGCATAATATATGGTGAGGCTGCAGGATGGAGCAATTGGTTTCATTTTCTTGAATATTATGCTCAACTTAGAGAAAAATAGGGAAAAACAGTTACTAACTTTTCCCTAACTGTTGTGCAACACATCTTTACCACCACCACAGTTATGGAAAGGCTAGTAATTGTTTCTTTGAATGATTTCACATGCTCACTGTAGGGGACTCACAAGCAGTCCCAAATGGAGGTGGGTTAGGAGTCTCTTTGAACAAGGACTGGAGGACCACTCATGCAAATTTAGCATTGTCTCTAGATTGCTGAGAGATAGCATAGCAAGAGCAAACATGCAACATGATCACCAGGTTGCTGCCTTGCAAATGTCTAATATGGGCACGTTAGCCAGAAATGCCACAGAGGTTGCTTGAGATCTAGCAGAATGTCCCAACATTCTATCCGTCAGCTTCATGTAAGTCAACTTGTAACAGGCGAATACAACTGGATATCCATGACAAAATCCTTGTGAAGTGCTCTTCCCTCTGTCTGCCAAAGCAATGAACTGAGACGAAGACCTGAAAGGTTTAGTCCATTCCAGATAAAATGCTAAAGCTCTTCTAATGTCTAGAGTGTGCAGTCTATTTTATTGCCATGAGGCTCTGGGAAGAAGTTCGATATAAAAATTGCTTAGTTGATATGAAAAATGGAGACAAGTTCAGTAAGAAAGCTTGGATGGGGATGAAGATAGATTATCTGTGTAAAAAAATTGTACATGGAGGATCTGACACTAACGCCCTCAACTCCCCCACTCTCCTGGCTGATATAATGGTTACTAAAAATGCTACCTTCATTGAAAGGTGCAACAGAGAGAAGACTGCTAGAGGTTTGAAGGGAGGACCAATCAGCTTTGTTAAGATTGGATTCAGACTCCACAGTGGAATAGGGTTCTGTACACGCAGAAATCATCTGTCCATGCTTTAAAATTCTTAGTCATCTGATTAAAAAAAGGAAGTGGTTATCCACAAGAGCGTATAATGCCTGTATAACTGGTAGGCATATCCTGATCAAGCTAGTCATCAATCCTTGATGTTTCTGAGATAAAAGATAGTTCAGCACCTGCTAAATAGAAGCAAGAATAGGGGAGACCCTTTTCAGCCTTGAACAGATGGAAAACCTCTTCCATTTAAGCAAGGTAAGTTGTCCTAATTGGTGGTTTTCTACTATTCAGCAGTACCTCCCACACCTCTCTAGAGCTTCAGGCTGTCAGGTGAAGGACCTGAAGATTGGGGTGAAGGAGGCAGCAGTGATTCCGAGAGATCAGGTCTGCGCGAAGTGAGAGTGACAGTGGGGGACTGATTGAGAGGTCCAAAGGCTGTGAAAAACAGAGCTGATGGGGCCATATAAGGGTGATCATTATAAGCCATGCCTTGTCCTGCTTGGTCTTGTACAGGACTTTGGCAGAAGAGGGTTAGGAGGAAAAATGTACAGCAGACTCTCTGACCATGGCAGTAGAAAAGCATCCATCAATGAACTCAGACTGTGTCCTGCTCTGAAGCAGAACTGGTGACATTTTGTGTTGTCCTTTGTTACAAACAGATCTGCTTGGAGAGTTACCCAGAGCTGGAAAATGGACCTTGCTACGTCTGAGTGAAGGGACCACTCACAGTGTTTGATAAACAACCTGCTCAGGTGATCTGCCAAAGTATTCTGAACCCCCAGGAGGTGGGCTGTTTTTAGAAATACAGATGTCTATATAGATGCCCCGAAGTAGTACTGCTTCCCAACAAAATCTGAGGACCAGCTGGGCCCCCCACCCCACTTGTTTACATAACACACGGCGGTTGATATTGTCGTTCAGCACCAATATGCCACTTCCCCGAATGTGAGGAAGGAATGCCATGCAAACTAATCAGATAACCTGCAACTCCCAGATGTCTATGTGTAGGCTGAGATTTTGGAAAGATCAGGGACTTTGCATCTGCAGGGGCCCCAGGTGGACCCCCAACCCAGAGATTGTAGAGGTGGGGCAAAAGGAACTCCCTCGAAGACATTGGTTGGGTCTATCCACCAATCTAGGGAGGATAAGCTATGACTTGGTATGTGCACTGACATGTCTACGTGGTGCCTTTTTGAAGAATACACCTCTGTCAACCAGTCCTGAAGGAGTCTGAGATGCAGTCTGGCGGACTGGACCATATAAGTGTACACTGCCCCAGAAACCTTAAACAGTTTCTCTCCATGCTGAGAGGATAAGCCTCTAAATCCAGAATAAAAAAGTAACACCGAGGAGTCCTTGTGGCACCTTAGAGACTAACAAATTTATTTGGGCATAAAATTTGTTAGTCTCTAAAGTGCCACAAGGACTCCTCGGTGTTTTTGCTGATACAGACTAACACGGCTACCACTCTGAAACCTAAATCCAGAATGAGGCTTTGCCTTGCCTGACATACCCATCCCCCACCTTTAGGGGAGGAATAATGGAAGCAATTGTGACCACGTGGAGTTTGCTTTGGGTTTTTTTGGAACTTATTTAACTGCAGTAGACCTAAAATAGGCTTGAGACCCCTTTTGCCTTCAAGATCTAGAAATATCAGGAGTAAAACCCCTTTCCCCTGAACAAATGAGGGACCTCCTCTATAGCTGCTACAAGGAGGAGTGATTGTATTTCTTGTTGCAACTGTCTCATGAGAGGGGACCTTGAAGAGGGATAGAGATCGCGGAGTAGAAATAAATCAGAGTGTACATCCCACTTCCAATGTGCTTAGAACCCATCAGACTGTTGTGATATGGCTCCAGGTATGACAGAAACAGAACAGATGGTTTACAAAAATTGGAGAAGAAAAAGATGGCACTCTTATAATTGGTGGACTGCTCTCCATTAAAATGAGTTCTCAGAAGATGCTGCCTGTCTTGATGAACTGGTGGTTGTTGAAGCTGGGGGGGGGGGGGGGGGAGAGGGGGAGCAATACAAAGCTGTAACCTGCCTGTGGAATAAAGGCTCCTCCCAAAAAAGTCCACCCTCATGTCCTCTATTTTTGGGGGGTTGGCATCTTGTCTCTCTCTCATTCACTGCTGCCACTATAAGGGAGCCAGGAGAGAGAGATTATACAGGTGCTCGACCCCCTGAGAGGGGACATGACACCTCTTCTGTGTGTGTGCACGCGCGCAGAAGAAGGCAGGAAATCTGAGGACTGATAGAGGATCTTGGTAGGCTCTAAAATAGTTCTCCCTATAAATGAGATTATTCTGGCTGGAGACACAGATGTCAAAGTGTCCACCAGCTTTTGAGACTTTTCCCAGGACTCCTTCAGGTAGATGTCTAACGCCATTGCCATCCTCCTCAATAATTCCTGATGGGTCTTAAAATTATCAAGAGATGGAGAAATAAGCACCACCACAACTGCCTCATCAGCAGATGAGGAAGTGGATGCCAATAGTACCAAGGGCTGGTTCAATTCCTGCTCCTCTTGCAGATGGTAAAGAGAAGGATCCTGAATCTGTTCAGCGCTGGGCTTGGTATTTGATGCTATGATGCTTATGGTGTTGATGCTCCTGGTGACCAGTAGATGGAGCTGGCTGAGGTGGCTGCAAGGATGCCCCTGGCTGCAACTGAATCTGAAAGCTGGGCAGGGAGGTGGCATACTCTTGATGGTGGGACATACTAGGTTGGGACACACAGGATCCCACTTCAGAGTCTGATGAAAAAGAAGCCTTTTCCTCTGACCACTAAGGCGCCATATCTGTCCGTACCGGTGAAGAAAGCTCAAGCTCTGAAGAAAAGGGAGCAGGGAGATCATTTGTGGCTTTCCCCTAGGTGATACCACTTTAATATCAGTACCCTGATGGCTGAATCCAATGAATCTGCCCAGTAATGAGGTGAAGATGCTGATGGCAGTACCTTGGGCACCAGTGCTGGGCAAGTATCTTTAACTGGCAGTGACAGCATCACCAAGAGGTTTAGCAACTCTCAAATGCCTCAGGAGATGACACTGGGAAGACACTCTGTGGTACCATGATTTGAGAACATGGCAATGAAGGTGCTTTGGGAGCTGATCTCAACAGGCCCATACTGGGCTCTGGAGTCAACAAACTCCCCTGCTTAGAGGTATGCTCTGGGAGTGCTTTCTCCTTGAACGCTCTCCAGAGTCTTTAGAAGAGCTCTTTGAATCTTTCGAGAATCCTGGTACTGAGTCCAATTTTTGATGCCTCTTCTTTCGTACCGGCTACGCTGGTCTGCCTCTCAATACCGGTAGCACTGGAGGTGTGCTACTGACTAATGCCGAGATGCTTAATATCCGGACTGAGATTAACGGCTCAAGATGGAGGCTGTAGCACTGATTCAAGCAGTAGATATTTTAGTCTGGCTGCAGTCTTTTTTTAAGAATGGGGCTTAAAGACATTAGAAATGGCACACTTGTCACTCATGTGAGGTTCCCCCCCCCCCACCTAAGCAAGTAAGGCAGCTGGGGTGGAGGTCACTATTTGGCATTGCCTTAGCACGAAAGTGGCAGGGCTTGAAACCCAGAGGTGGTTTGGCCTTTTATGCTTGTGAATGATGTGCAAGGCAGCAGAGAGCACTAGGGCCACCCCAACGGGTACCGTTAAGAGAAATCTCTGACAACTATGCACTGGAGAGCTCAAACACCTACAGTGGAATGGACATGTGGAATCACTCAAAGAACATTGGGTTGCTGTATCTAGGGTATCCCCTCCCACCTGGTCTTGTATGTCATTGGTCTCAAAAATTCCTGCTCTGCGGTATGTGGGACAAACTCCCTGCTGACATAGCAATGCCATTTAAACTGGAGGTTTTTAAGTGACTTTCAGCAGTAGCAGTTTTGGAACTAGCGTATACAGGCTCTGAATTTGACTGACTAATTTAGTTCTTACATGTTTTTGGGCATTTCTAAACCAGAAAAGATAGGTCCTTTCTAATTCTGAATTGGACCTGCAACCAAAGCCACAGGCACAGGTTCAGAATAATGCATCTGAAGTTTGAATCTGTTGAAATTAGGTTCTGTTTTAGCCCATCTCTACCCATGGTGACTGTTTGTCCTGGAGGAGACGTCTATGAAAATAACTGAAAAAAACTTACAAAACTAGATGCCCAAAATTAGGATAATAAAACCTATTAGGCACCTAGCTAATTCACCTCGCTGAATTTCAGAAGCGTTGAATACCAGCAGTCCCCGCTGACTATAGTGGAATATAGATGCCTAAATTTAAGCCCCAACATTAAACATTTTGGCTTGCTGCTTTTACGATGTTTTTTTGAAAAGCATAATTTGTTACCTCTAGCCATCCCACAACTGAGCAAGTGAGACAATGAAGTGTAAATGTTACCTCCCAGTTTCTGTGCTGCTAAGCAGGAACACAGTATGGGCAAAATATTTAAACTTAGCCACAGAAAAAATAATCATTGCTTGCCACCTAAGAATTGTGCACATCCTACTGTGTGTTAGTCTCTCTCCCCCATTTCCCTTTCTGAGCCACCTATTTGTCTCATGCCCTCATTATGTCTTGTCTTTCAAACTTAAGCTCTTTGGGACATATTTTCTATGTTTGGACAGCATCTAACACAATGGGGCCTCAACACTGTTGGCCTCTGGGAGCTACCATAATATAAAGGTTAAATTATTTAAAAAAAAAAAAAAAAAAAAAAAAAAAGTAACTCATGAGAAAAGCCCCAATTTGCCAGGAAAGAGTTCCCCTGATTTCCAATTGGATAGAGCAATTGTCAAGCCCCAGTAAACATAACTTAAGCAGAAATGCCTCTAACCACTATTTTCCATAATTTTCCTAGCAGCCCCAGTGAACCTTTAAAAATTAGTCAGTGCTCTACCAGTTTTGTAAAAGTCCTATGATTCTTAAACTGAAGGTTTGACAAACAGAAAATTGGATTTTAAATTAACTAATGATTAGAGTGGCTCCTGTTAACAGCAAGACAGGAGTGAATCTGAGAATTTTACAGGTTAGCTTCTTATATGACTATATCATAGGTAGCATTAATTCTTTGAACTGTTCTACATAATTGGCTAATCTGAAGACAGACAGGGTCAACTGAGGAATTTGCATAATCCATGAATAAATGCATCATGCGTATGCAGAAGTCACTTTCCCCTTAGGTTTTTGTCCAATATACTACAAGTTGTTCTTGGTGAAAATTAGGACCAAAATTTGACCTCCACCCATGAAACTTGTAATCTTGAAAGTCATGACCGCCATATTATTCTTTATTTTAAAATTCAGAATACCCATTTATTTCAAAATCTCATTTTTCTTCTTCCTGACGTCGTTAAATTCTTAGATTTTTCTTTCTTCAACAGAATTTGTAAAATTTTGGACACAATATGCAGTATTTTTTATTAAAATCAGAGCAGCCCAATTGTACCACAATCACTGGCTGTCAGAGGTGCTTAAGAGTAACAATCATGATTAAGAAGGGGAAACAATTTTCCAAAGGCCTAGTCTGGGACCAGTTTCTCAGAAGCTCCCAGCTGAAGATACCAACTGACGTATACCTTTTGAAAGAGGAAGGTAATCAAAGGAGGTACCACTTTTGCATTACAAAGCAAAATGAAAAACGTGTGGATATCAATTTTTGGCTCAGTAATTTGTAAATATGGAGATTAAGAGAGTGCACTTTTGAAGTTGATTGATTGATACCTGACATCAGATTTTTACATGCAAGCATTTTAGGAAAGTCATACATACATTCAGTCCAACATACAAGCTTCCCAGCGCCTGGAAACTTCGAGACAAATTCCTCTTCCCCAATGTCAGATAAGGAACAACAAAATCTTTCTAATTATTCTTTCAGAATACTTGCTGTCTTGACTGTTTCAAGTTTCTTTCTTTTAAATGAACTGGCAAGAGAGTATTAGAACAAAATGCAGGCTAAAAAATGGTGATTTAGAAAAGGAGCTGAAAAGAAAACAACTGCCTTTTCAAATATCAGAATGGAACTTAAGAAATTCATATTGGGAAGGGGCAAGGAAAGTGGAATGAAGGAGACAAAAAGAAAGAAAGACCATGAAAGCAGGAAGGGAGAACTGAAAACATGTAAGTCTTGTGACAAAGGAAAAAAAAAGGTGGCAAGAGATTTCTGTAACACATGAAGACTTAAACAATATAAAGTATAGAGACAAAGAAAAGGAGAACATGCAGAAGAATTCATCTTGCATCTCAGCATTTATAATACTTGGTACTTCTGTAGCATCTTTGAGGATCTCCACTGTTTTCAGAGATAATTAAGTTGGCCCCAATACTCTGCCAAGTAATTGTTAGCTACATTTTATAGATAGAGAAACTGAGGAACAGAGAGTGTGTCTAAATTTAGTCAATTCAGTCAACAGGAGCTGCTGAGTGCTCCGAACGGTTGAAAATTAGGTGACTAATTTAAATACCTAAAATCCATACTTTGGAGCCAAACTAAGACTCCCACTTCTGAAAATCTTGGCTTAAATGACCTGACCAAGATCACAAGAGTCCATGACAGGGCTCCCAGATCTCTTAGTTGCTAGCTCTATTCCTTATATCACAAAGCCAGCCTTTCTCCCCTTTTATTTTAGTATCTTAATTCAAAGGTGAGTTAATGTTTTTAGTGCAGATAGACTAGTAGAAACTCACTGTAACACTGGTCAGTTAACCCTTTAAAAACAAAGATAACTTCAAAATAGGATTCCAGAATAATCTCCCATCTGAAAGTACGTGTATGAGGTAAGCAAAGAGGAAAAGCTCTCGAACAAAAAACTGTTAATGCAGCCAGCTGTATATTTTATTTGATAGCCAAACAAATCCAAAGTAATGAATAAAACTTAGAACTGAAATTCACATGCAAAACACACTTGTTTTGGGATATAAATTAGCCTAATAAATTCTACAGCATATAAAATACAAAAACAGTATATTCTCTTTGAGGTTTCTACAAATACAGTTAAGGAATTAAACTCATTTGTAACACTACAGCTGTTCACCTACTTCTGTTCATTTCCTTTAGTAAGATATTGCAAGAGTTGAAGACATTTTTATTTTTAAAGAGGTAAGTTAACTAAGCCAAATGAATCAAATGTTATCAAGTAACAAAAAAAAAACCTGATCTTAGAAAAAATTAAATTTGCAAATAAACTTAAGTGATCCTTAGCTACACTTTCATGTACCTGAAGGATGAGTGCTCCCCGTGGACAGGTAAAGTGAGGGGAGGAGCTGGAGACTGGATATACAGAGACTGGACAGAAGACTGAGAGCCCTTCCTGATTAGCTTTCCAGTGTTGGAATCATAAAGTCGAACTTCAGGACCCGGCTGAAACTTTGGATGGATGGGCGTCGGGTGAAACAGAGCAGTCTGGAACGCGCTGTGTGTATCAGGAAATGTGGCAGGACTGTTCTCTCTGTTGAATGTAATTTTTAAAAAGTTACATCAGAAATTTACATTAATTAATTATTTGTAACTGGAAGTGGAAGCATTAGGATTTCCCTTTCAGAGAAAGGACACATCAGGCTCTGACAAAACAGAGCATTAGAGCAGTCACACAGATTATTACAGGGCAAAATGGATCTGCCTTTTTTCTAACACAGAAAATAATTTTTTTAGGGAGTATGTTCTCAGTACACATGAAAATTCCACAGAACTTAATAGGAATAATGTATGCATAAGGAGAGAACAGACTTAATGTCATATTTTATTAACAAAAATGAAAATATTCTAAAACAGCTATATTAAAACATTTCTCAAAATTTAGTTTCTGAAATCTTAAAACACAATTTCCTCTATAGCATTAAAACCAATACATAATATTTGTCCACCACAGTAATTTGTAGATACTAATACAAACCAGATAAAATGTGCGAGTGCACACACACACACACACGTTCATTTGTACAATGACTTGTAGGATATGATAAATATTTGCTATTCAATATTGCTCTTAAAGCAAAACAAAACAAAAAAAAATAGTACAGCAACTTCTGCCTCAAAGAAATTTACAAAACACCAAATTAATTTACTATTGCACTAAGCCACATATATGGCTACTTTAGAAAAAAAGCCATTAATAATGCCATCAAATATGTTAGTCACTTAGATGAATACCATGTGGACACATATACACACACAATAACAAAGATAGAAGAACTAGCTATGCATCATATAGCGATGTAAGGAGGAGGCAAACCTATCTTAAGAAGGGTATTCAGCAAAAGTAAGTTAATCACATATATTTATACATGCCAGCCTTTTAAAGTTCTGCCACAACACAGATTTAAGATCAGATACTTCATAGATAAAATTATCTATTTCTCTCCAATGTTCTTAGTAAATTCATTTTATATGCAAATAGGATCTCTTAAGAGTTTATCTGCTTTTGTAATTTATTCAGCACCTGAAGTTGCAAGCCCTCTAGGATAGCAATCATTGCCACAAACAACTCTGACAGCAGAGGATTTGACTTCAGAAAAAATGCACATGCTGCTACGCATTAGGAATTCAAGTCTTAGTTCGTATTTTAAAAGTCTCCCTGTTAAGAATATGAAAAAAATATACGATGCCAGAGCAACATTTTATTTTAAATGAATGTGTTCAGTATATGGAAGAGAAGACCATCACTGCAGCTCACTGAAACTGCAGCGTGAATTTTAAGTAAGCAGGAAAGCCAACCTTTTGATCTTAGAGGAGGTGATGTTGGCAATTCACTGAACGACATTCTGCTAGGATTACTTTCTATATGCATCCGAAGAAGTGGGCTGTAGTCCACGAAAGCTTATGCTCTAATAAATTTGTTAGTCTCTAAAGTGCCACAAGTACTCCTGTTCTTCTTTCTGTCTGGAGGCACCATCCTATGGTGAAAGGATAACTAAGGTATTGAATATTTGGGTGTGTAAGATCTCATGGCACATTTTAAAAACTAGTGAAGTTACAATCCATTTATTTTGGACAAAATTTTCAAGGCTCCTAGATTCCTGTTTAGGTTTCTAATTAAAAAGCTACCTCATTTTTAGACATACTGGGCACCCACAAACCCTATTTATGTTACAAATGTTAATCCATGCACATGACTTCAGTTAAGTCTTCACCAAAAGATGGCAGTAAGCAATCCCTAGCCTGATGTCATTCATTAAATCAACCAATATCACTTTTCGCAGCACTGTGAATTTTCCAAAGCCATCTCCTATAAAAAGGTCAGGCTCTTCTGATCAGTTTGCAAGCCTGATAAGATCAGCTGATGTGGTGCAAACAAGAACACAGCCAGGACTTACAAGGTCTAGGACAAAAAGCAAAAAGCAGAATCTCTATTGGAAGCCCCTTACCATCAGCTCTTTCAGTCACATCACCTCCTTCAAGAGGGCTCATCATCTATAGTGGTCTCTTCCCCTTTGGGATTTTTCTTTAACCTTTCTTCTGCTTCCCCTCTCCCATCCGAGGTTTATCCTCTTCTTATTTTGCTGTTCACCTCACTCCATTGTTTTTGTCTCTTTCCTTTCTTACCATCCTTCCTTCATTTCACCCATTTTGTTCTCCCATCAGTCCCCCTTCTTCCCCCCCCCGCTCTCATATTTATCCTCCCCTTTTCTCTTCCAACCTCTTCCCCCATTTGTTCTTCTTACATTTTGTTTTTATCCTGGGTTTCTCTCTTTCCTTCTCTTGGTTACCAAGAGTAAAATGGTTAGCTGGTCAGGCTTCTCATACGCTGAGAATCTGCGTGCTCGCAAGATGGGAGACTGCATGATTATGTTATGCTACACCTCCATTCCTGGTCCCTACAGGCTCTCTACAGCACTAGAATGCAGCACCACTGGTCAGACCTGTTGCTGCCTCTTAATTAAAGTCCCTGCTTGTGGTACTACTAGTCCTAGAGACTTCCTTGAACTCCAAAGCTTGGATCAACTGCCTCCCAGTGATAGTCCTACGTGCAAATAGGACAAGAAATTGGCTGAAATATGGCATGGAATTTTCATACAAACCCTACATCTCTCATACAATTCTGGGTTCATGACATCTTATGAATCAACTCTTTATACAGAAAGGAGAATAAAACCAGACTAATAACATGATCAACCTATCTTTGGTCCATTTTTTTTTTTTTGCATACAAATTTTACCTTTGTGTTTTGATGTAGTCATCTTTTAAGGGAAAGAGCTGCTCCTCTACCTTGTCCCAACGCTCCAAGCAGCTCCACAGCCAGTCAGGGTTTACAACATGGAGATGTTTACAGTCCAGAGCTTGCCGTACTTTTTCTGTGCCTATTATTAAGTCAAACACAACATTACAGTGTTCTGAATAGAAAAGAAGAGGCTTACGTTTTTAAATAGGATATTCTGTGGCCTATTTTGAAAGTTATCAGCTGGCTCAAAGACATTACAGGTCATGTTTAAACAAGTCTTAAGCCTTGGCTGCACTAAGGTATTTTACAAGAAGCTTATTAGCGGTGAAAATGTTGTGAAATTCCTTAGTGCAGACACAGCTAGTGTTCCACTAAAACTAATTCAAATGGGAAGTGGAACCAATCAATTCATAACACTTGAGCATTTCTACACTGAGTAAACAGTCAAAAAGATAAAAGGAACAAAAAAGTTACACATTTCCAAAAACACAGCCTTGTATCAAAAGATATCACAGTCTAACGCAGGAGTGGCCAAAAAGTGGCCTGTTCAGTACCCCTAAAAACCTAAGTATATTTCACATTCCATTAATGTATGCAGTGTTCTGTTATACCAAGCAGTTATACCACACTGTCAAGCACATGGCCACCCTCTTTGATTTGCCATGAGTGTGGCAGGAGCTAACGCTACACTAAAGCAGAAATCATGGATTCTTTAGTGTCAAATGGGAGTATTGAATATAAAATTACTCAGAACAGGGAAGCAAGTTGCCAACATGCACCCTGGGACAGTGGAACATATCAGAAAAAAAATTAAAAAATTAAAAGAAAAAAAAAAAAAAAGAAAGAGGGAACCCTAAAACCATTATGGCCAAAGACCTTGATTTATAATGCAGTGTAGACGAAAACCGATATGAGAGTCACTGGAAAGAGCAAAAAGCCAGCTAGATTGCTACAGATCTCTCCAGAGAACTATCATGATCAGCAAGCCCCACAAGTAAAAAGTGAGAGGAGCTCTCCAACCTACTAAAAGAAAAAGGGAAGAAAATGTATATTTTAAGGGAGCTGGAATTAAGCGAGCAAACATGAAGAAATTAGGTCTAAGGAAAAAAAAAAGAGAAATAAGTTTTTGATGAAGAACAGGAAGCAGTTCTTTATCGTGTTTTTAATCAAGAGGTTAGCAAAAAGTTTGAGGGTTGGGATGATGCAGTCTCTTGTACTAGGTATAAGTCAGGAGACTAGTTGTACTATTTTGGACATACACCTCTACACTGATATAATGTGACCCGATAACACGAATTCGGATATAACGCAGTAAAGCAGTACTACTGGTACTCTCAATTATAGATTTATTTCCTTTGCAGATTACCCTCTCTCCCACACTCCCCTGTCCCCCACCAAGTAACTGTTAGGCTTCAAACTGACTTGAATCTATCCCTTCAAGAGATAAAGTGGAAGAAAAGCAGCTAGATGGGAAGGACAGTTTATATGTTATGATGAAAAAACCACACAGGATGTCATATTGGTTTCAGAGGAGCAGAACTGCATTTATATTTTTATTTTTAAATTATATGTTGCAGTAATAAAGGAGATAAAGCTTGTAGTAGTCTTAATAAAATTGCCTTTATTATTTTAATACAGTCTTTTCCTAGGAAACAGAACAGTTCTGGGCTTATAAACATTATGTGTGTCTGCTGCTAAAGAAACAAACTTGTTTCTCTGCACTCATGAAACCTTTCCATCTCACAAAGACAGCTTCATGATCACGCCTAGAACTTTACTTTGCATTCTGTTTTAAAAGAATACCAATCACAAACTGCAAAAGAAATGTTTTAGACCAATGTCAATTTAGGGATAAAAAAAATGAATCCAGGCTATTCACTACCTTTTGTAAAGAAAAGGATGGGACATAATACGTAGAAAACAACGTCCTTCTCAGCGCTGTTTGATGTCTTAGCCATAGAAGCAAGGAAACAGCAGTTGCACTCCTATTGTTGGTCATTTTCAGTTTAAAAGAGAGGCAAAGAGAACTGTTGCACACACAACCTACCCTATTTGTAACTAATAAATAATAAAAGCAACAATGCAATAATATTTTTACTGTGATCTTCGGGTTATACACATTCTATTGTGCTACTCCTATGGTCAAATATTTTGACGAGATTATTTTGGCACATCTAAAATACAAAATAGTCTAAATACTGCAGTAGCTTGAATGACTAATAAGATTTTAAACTTTATTTTTATGGACAAATTTACTCTAAACTTCAATACTATTGAAAGTGTTTAGCTGCCCTACCAGTTGCCTCATACTCACTTAACTCTGGGAACAGGGTATTTCCCCTCTTCAGAAAGCAGGGGCTAGTGATATATAGGTAAACATGCCTACATTCTTTAAAAGCCAGATCCTGAAGCTTTTATACAACAATGGTATCTTAAGAAAAGACTGAATACAATGAATTATTTTGCCCTAAGTGAATTAAGTAGATATGAAATTGATAGCTGGACTATTGAAGGGGCACTTAGTTTAGTTATGTTTTGTAAAAAACAAGATTTTACAGAATTAGAACAAACATGTCATGATTCTCTCCTTTATAAATTCTCACTAAGTTTACATGTTACCATCCCTTTGTAACCTTTGCAACCTCATAATGCTCAGCCATTATGTGGCAAACAGCAAGGTGCTGTCTCACCTATCTCAGATTAAAATAAGGAAACATCAAAGAAACACACCAAAGTCCTTGTGTGTAAGTGTGGATACTTATATTATTTTGCACCCACATGCCCTGATCTGGATCAAAGTTCTGTTTTGATAGATTTGTGGAGACAGAGGTAGAGGCTGTGCCTGCCCCAAAGGGTTTACAATCTAAGGATGTATAAAATTCTCATTGTGCCTCAGTCTCAAGAAAATGCTAGACACCAAACAAAGATCCAGCTAGCATTTTACATCGTCATCTGCTTATCGACTATGCTAACAAAGTGCACAATTTATGTTTTAGACTCTGACTTCACTCCAGTGCCCTTGGAGACCTTGTTGCTGTTTACTGTCATGGACTTCATGTCACAAAATGCCTCCAAGCATGGTACTTGTTTTGTCACTTCATGTATTCCCTGTAAGGAGCCAGGATTGTACTGCAAACTAATTGCCAGCCACAATTACCTACAAATCCCACAGGCACATGTCTTTAGGTGGTCTTTTGGTACATCTGTTGTTAGACAAAGACATATGGTATCCATGTGGAAACAGTGTTAAAGGGGCGGGCCTGCCTGAAGAAAAAAGATAGAGCTGCAAAATTTCTACAGGTTACCCATAACATATAACACAGATTCACTAGTGAAATTCACATACCAGCTTGTAAGCAGCCACAACAGAATGAGCACGAAAGGCATGTAGCCAGCTGAGTAATCATGTGTCCAACTATGTTGTAAGGGCACGATTCCCACCTAGAAATCTTAGGTCAGCAGTTCAGAATTTCTACTCCAAAGGACAACATATAGCACAATCACTACTATCTATACAGAGGAGCGAAAAATTTACTCCACAGTCAGATCCAAGTTGTATGACTCAACTGTTCTGCAGTAGGTGTAGGAAAAGATACAATGGTGTTACCTTAATGTAAGAACCCCTTCCCACTACAGCAAATTGCCATTGCAAAACGGTTATGCAGGACTACATTCCTGATTGGGTTGTAAAGATGAACTACTCTCTCTATTACTTAATGCTCCACACAGTGAAGGCTTTGTATTACAATAGTGTTCACAACAATATTGTTAATTAGTTTTCAAATCGTTAATACACTCAGTTCACATATTATGATATAGCATATTAATATAATTAAAACCTAAAGTTAAATCTAATATTTATATTTAGCTAACAGTAGTGGATGATTCATTAAAGGATGTGCAGTCATTAAAGACATCTGCGATACAAATAGTTTTGCAAATTTTCTTATTTAGTCTCAGGGTTTTTTGTTTTTTAATTTTGGTAGAAAGGTACCATACACTCCTAATAAAATCATGTTAATAGTGAAATTATACATTCCAGAAACAACAACAAAAAAAGGAAACACCCAAAACGTTTCACTGTCTCAAACGGTGGCTCGGGACCCCCCAAGTGGTTTGTGACCCCATTTTAATAGGGTTAGCGGGGTTGGCTTAGACTTGCTGGGACCAAAGGCTGAAGCCCAAGCCCCACCACCCAGAGCTCAGGCTATAGGCCCCCAGCCTGGGGCTGAAACCCTTGGGCTTCAGCTTTGGCCCCCCTGCCCAGAGCAGTGGGGCTCAGGCGGGCACAGGTTTCTGTCCCACCTCCTGTGGCCATGTAGAAATTTTTGCTGTCAGAATGGTGCCACGGTGCAATGCAGTTTGAGAACCCCTTATGTGCCTTACTCTCCAGCTAGCCTTGAATAATACTGATATTTTCGAACAACAAGCGTTAAAATTACACCACAGAGGGGGGGAATCGATCTAAGATACGCAGCTTCAGCTACGAGAATAGCGTAGCTGAAGCAGACGCATCTTAGATCGACTTATAATCACTTAGATCGACTTAGAATCCTCACGGCACAGGATCAACGGCCACCGCTCCCCCATTGACTCCGCTTCCGCCTCTCGCCATGGTGGAGTTCCAGAGTCGACAGCAGAGCAATCGGGAATCGATTTATTGCGTCTACACTAGATGCGATAAATCAATCCCTGATAGACAGATCACTACCCGCCGATCCGGCGGGTAGTGCAGACATACCCTTAGACACAAAATAAATATGTCCAGAAGTTATCTGCACAACTACTTTCAAGAACAACCAGAACTGGAAACTAATGCATATTTTTTGCAACAATTTTGTAGAGAGTTTAGAAATATTTTCTTGGCTCTACTACATGTGAAGTTTATTTTATACACAAGGAAACAAGAAATAAAATCTAATTATCATTTGCATTTTGATAGCGACCAAATACCCCAAACAGATTCAAGGCCTCACTGGACACAGTGCTGTATGTACACACAGGAGGATATTATTCCTTGCCAGATAGCGTATCTTATTTCAGATTAGATTAACCGTAACAAACAGTAGGGAAGTGAGAGGGAAGAGAAGGAAATTGATTAAAAGATTTTGCAGGTATATTAGCTATTGCACAACTCAGAGGCTCAAACATCCCTCCCCACATCCAGAAGAAATCAGCTGATTCCCTCCCCTGACTCCCACTCAACCAAGCCATGGCATTGGCTGAATGATTTCTTATAGGCATCACAGCAGAGGAAAGTGTTAAAGAGTTTTGAAGGAGAGATTTGGGACTACAGACTAGACTAGAAAGGGCATTCATGCCTAAGGCTCAGCATTCTACAAAGCAGAGACATTATTTATACAAGTAAAACAGATTCTATAAAAGTGCTTATTACCAAAAGGTATAACATATTTTTTTGTTCGAGCAAAATTGGAGTGTTTATGATTGTGGAACTAGCTGGGACAAAAATGTATTTTTTTAAAAAGTGACAGTACTTAGGGAAGTAGAGAATTATATTGGATACTTTAAATTACATCACATGAAGGCAGACAACTAAATATTGACAAATTTTATAAGTGCTTGCATACAAATGCTAGAAGTCTAAATAGTAAGATAGGTATACCTGAGTGCCTGGTATTAAATGAGGATATTGATATAATAGGCATTACAGAAACTTGGTGGAATGATGATAATCAATGGGACAGGGTAAGACCAGGTACAAAATACAAAGTAATGACACAGTAGGTCACACTGGTGGGGGAGTGGCACTATGTGTGAAAGAAAGAAGAGTGAATATATAGGAAAAAAAACTTTAATGAATTCAACTGTATCACAGAAACTCTATGCATCACAGAAATTCCATGCTTGAATAATAAGGGTCTAGCAGTAGGAATATACTACCAACCACCTGACCACAATGGTGACAGTTACTATGAAACACAGTGATATTAGATGCTACAAAAACAGAAAACTCAAAAGTAATGGGGGATTTCAATTATCCCCATACTGACATGTCAACTCTGGGTGGGATACAGAGATAAAATTTCTAGACACCATTAATGACTGCTTCTTGGAGCAGCTAGTCCTGGAATCCATAAGGGGACAGGCAATTCTTGATTTAGTCCTAAAAGGCGAATAGGATCGAGTTCAAGAAGTGCATATAGCTGAAATGTTTGGTAATAGCAACTATACTCTAATTATATTTAACATCCTCATAGGAGAGAAAATACCAAAGAAACCCATCACAATAGTACTGAACTTCAAAAAGCAGAACAAAAATGAAGAAGCTAGTTAATGGAAATTAAAAGGAACAGTCATAAGTGTGAAATGTCTGCAAGCTGCATGGAAACCATTTAATAACACCATGATAGCGGTTCAAACTAAACGTATATCTTAAAATCAAACAAAACCAAAAGAACAGTCAGAGGGCCAAAATGCCACCATGGGTAAAGAGCAGAGGAAAAGAACGAAAAAAGACAAAACAAAAACAATTTTTTTAAGTATCTCAGCCGCAGGAAGCCTGTCAAAATCAGTGGGACCACTGAATGATCACAGTGCAACAGGAGCACCAAAAGAAGATAAGGCCATTGTAGAGAAGCTAAATGAATTTGTTACATTGGTTTTCACTGCAGAGGATTCATTTAAGGTGATAAATCTGAGGACCAGATGATAGGAACTCAAATATGAAATTGCAGAACTGCTAACTGTGGTACGTAACCAAATGCCTAGATCAGCCTCTGTACCACATGACTGGAGGATAGCTAATGTAATGCAATTTTTAAAAAAGGCTACAGAGGTGATTCTGGGAATTACATACCGGTAAGCCTAACTTCAGTACCAGGCAAATTGGATGAAAGTACAGTAAAGAATAGAATTATTAGACATATAGATGAACACAATATTTTGGGGAAGAGTCAATATAGCTTTTGTAAAGGGAAACTATGCCTCACTAATCTATTAGAATTCTTGGAGGGGGGGGGGTCAAAGGATTCTAAGCTAGATGGATCATTGGTCTGACCCAGTGGGGCCATCCTTATGTTTTTACTTACAAGCTTGCAAGTCAAAGGCATGCAAAAAAGGCCACAAAGCACAGAATTTGCCAGACTAAATTGTAAGCAATACCACGTGTTTACTCTTCGTGTAAGTGAAATATTGAGAACAAAATAACCGAAACCACCAACATAGTCAAAATAACTTTAGCTGGTTTGGGGTTTTTTTTGCTTTTTAAATTATGTTATTGAGTGAGAGCCTGGGGATCTAGATCCTCTTATCAAAATCAGATGAGATTAAAAATATCCACTCACTTGTGGAGAAGGGAAGCTCTTCTTGGTGAGTGTGGGGACATAAGCCATTTATTTCTGCAGACTTGAAGTTTTCATTTAAAATTAAGGTTGTCAAATGATTTTTAAAAAATCGCAATTAATCACGAGATTAAAAAACAGTCGCAATTAATCGCAGTTTTAATCACACTGTAAAACAATAATAGAATACCAATTTAAATTTATTATAAATATTTTTTGGATATGCACAACAGCACTGTAGAACAAGTTTTTTATACCTAGGTCTACAAATTAGATAAAAAAAATACACAAGGACTTTTTCCAGAAAACTGGACTGTCAGTTCCTCTTCCTCTTATGGGACAGCAAGGCAAACATGGCAGAATATGTACATTATGACACTTTTATACAGCATTTCAAAACTAGGTCTTTCTAAAACAGTGCATTGAGCTTTTACTTTGCACACCAGGAAAGAGACAACCAGAACATATACAAAAATCAAGTTATTATGCTAGCTTCCTGTATTCTTTCCTCAATACTTATTTAATCGAACATTCAAGCATTATTCTCCCCTTGCTCCAGCTTCTTTATCATGCTGCAAATGCAAGTGTGAAATTATCTTGAGCCAAGCTGCCATGGAAATATTTTGGTCATAAACTCAAGATTATTGCTTTTATGCAAAAAAACAAACAGATTAGTGGCCATAAGAGGCAAAACCCCTTTGAAATGAGACATTTTGTAATTTGGAATGGAAAACTCTGAAGAAACACAAGAGATCAATTTAGTGATTTTTATGATTAAAATACTATCAAGCCCTTTACATTTCCAATAGAATGTGACTCACATTTTGTGAGTAATTCTCATCTGATGGAGCTGCATTGACATCAGCGCAATTCTCAGAGTAAGATCTGCTCAATAGCAACTGTAGCAGAGCCCGAGGGATCATGAAATACTGTGACCCAAGTTTTCAGAAGCGTGCACCAAACACATTCACAAAATGAAAATTATACGAATGCACAGTCCCAACTAGCACACCTGCAAGCATTGGAAGTCCCCAACTCCCAGTCAATCTAAAACTGTTCCCAATCTGGACACTTTGGCTACGTCTTCACGGCCAAGAAAGGTGTGTATTAAAGTGTGATGACTACCACGGGTTATGTATCTCATTGTAAAAAGGTGAGGCACAAGTAGCTTTTACCACAAGGTAGCTAGCCAAGATCAACAGTACACACACACCCTGCCCATTGATATTTTACTATGTCACAGTATAAGCTACGTGTGCCACGTCTCCACTAGGATTTTACAAAGAGATCGTTAATCCAAGCTAGTTACCCCATTGTAATAACACCCCTTTTTCTGGCCGCGAAGACAGGGCCTTAGTCACCGTCCATCTAGCCCAGGGATCAGCAACCTTTGGCACGCAGCCGGACAGGGTAAGCCCCCTGGCGGGCCAGGCCGGTTTGCTTACCTGCCGCATCTGCAGGTTCGGCCGATCGCGGAGCCCACTGGACGTGGTTCGCCACTCCAGGCCAATGGGGGCTGCGAGAAGCGGCGGCCAGCACATCCTTCGGCCCGCGATGGTTCCCGCAGCCACCATTGGCCTGGAGCAGCGAACCGCGGCCAGTGGGCACCGCGATCGGCTGAACCTGCGAACACAGCAGGTAAAGAAACTGGCCCGGCCCGCCAGGTGGCTTACCCTGGCAGGTCGCGTGCCAAAGGTTGCCGATCCCTGATCTAGCCAAGCAGTTTTTAAACCACTGAAACCAAGTTCATCAAAAATGTTTTTTGCCATGATGTGCTAAAAATCAAAGTTTGGGAACCTAGAAGTCACCATTGTTTTCAATGTTCAGTGCAGAACTCAATATTTTTTCATATTCATCATATTTCTTTTTCAAGAAAAATAGGAAGACTGAATTGGTTGGACTATTAAAGTAGAAATGATATTATGAGCTTGCATTGAAGTTCTAGATTTGGGTGAAAAAAGCTTCACCACGCTAATAAAAATATATTATGATGTTTTTAATACTGTAATCCTTTGACATGAACTTAAAGTTTATTTTTGCATATATTCTAATCTTGTAAGAAAGAAGGCAGGCTAGGAAAATAAGTCAAAGGTGACTGAAAAAACTGGACTCATGGTTTTTGTTTACTTCTTCATGGTGTATAAAGAGGACTTAAAAGGTGTTTTTAGTTTTATTTTTTTAAAGGCTGCTTGTTGTTATTTTTTAATCACATTGGGAATTCAGGTTCTGTCTAGCCTGGAAGACAATGAAGTGAAATGACAATATCATAAGAAACAATGAAAGTTGAGCAAGTGAGAGGAGAACTTTAAGTCAAGACTGCTTATCATTTGTTTCTTTTCAGTTATACCTGTTTAAAAAATACCTGACTGATTTTAGAACATTATCTTCATGGAATAATCAGCAACCCCCCCCCCCCCCTTTCCATAAAAGCTAGCAATACACTTCTCATCTGACACACTCAAGATCAGGAAAGACCACATTTGACATTTGGTATTTTAAAAAAAAAAAAACTATTTTAAAAAATTCTTAATCCTATGAAAGCAAAAAGGATACAAGACCTTTTAAAAATGATTTGCAGTAAATCTTTAAGCTACTTCCCCCCATAATTTAAATCAACATTAAAGATGGCAAGTATATCAAGACCCATATTTAACCTTTTCAAGTCTTCAGCCAACTTTTTGTGTAACTAAAATCATGAGTGAAAACAATATTTTCATTAACAGAAGACTGAAAAATTTCACCTACTTACCTCCCCTTGCCGCAATCAGATGGGTTGCCTTGTTGGGATCATCAGCATTCAGTACTAGGTTCTTTATAATTTTAGCTCCAAGTGCGGTAGCATGATAATGCTCTCGGGTTCTTTCTATGGGGAAATTTGTTGGATAGAGTCCACTAAATATTATGGTAACATCTGCCAATACCTTGCTTTTCAATTCTGGTACTATTTTTCTTATGTCTGGAATTTCATTGATCTCCTTTTTCAGGTATTTATCATACTTGGTATAATAATCAGTGTGCACCCGAACAAGGATCTCTTCAAGGTATATTAAATGGTCATCTTCATCCGTGTCTTCCTCTTCTTCCTCTTCTTCCATGCTCTGATCTAAAGACTCACCCATTGTAATCCCAGACTGCTCACTATTCTGGGACTCTGTCTCCGCTTCTTTCTTGTCTGCACACCCATTTCCCAGATCACAAAGGCTGTCCTGTTCACTTTCTTCTTGCATTTCAAGATCAACTGTCTTGCCAGGAGGATATATGCTAGGTGGAGCTATCGCCTCCCCAGAATGGTTCACTTGACCATCCTTTCCCCCACTCACATCAGTGCAACATTCTTGCTGCAAATTTTCATCTGGTACAGGCTGCTTTGATTTTTTCCAGCTTCTCTTCCCCTCATTTTCACTATCTGAGGCAGAAGAGGACGATGACTTCCTAGCATCTAATCCACTGTCACTTTCACTGTCACTAGACAGTTCAAAGTCCAAGTTATTTGTTGCCTTGTCTTGGGTCTGCTGCTTCTCTGTAACTGTCCTATCATCTTGTTCTGAAGAAATCTGAGACTCCTTAACACTTGTTGAATCATTAATGACGGCAGCATTTGTTTTGTGATCAATGGTACCACTTAAGGAGTCTCTAACATTTAATTTATCATTGGAATTCAACCCCAAGTTAGAAGTCTCGCTGCTCATAAAATTACTACCATTTGTAGTACACATCTCTTTTGTAGATTTCCTAAGACCATTACTTTGTTCTTCCACACACGTAACGTTCTTTACTTCTTCAGAATCTTTTGCCGTTACCACTGTGGGATCAGATGCTTCAGTTGTTTTTGAAGAATGATTTACTGAACAAAACACACGAAAAAAGTAAGATGAAGTTTCCCTGTTTTATCCTTCCAAGTAGATGAGCTTTCAGTTATGCTTTCAGAAACTCAACATCCATCCTCTCCTCCATAAATTAAATAAGGTCAATCTACAGCTAAACATATCTATGCATCAGAATACTCTCAGTTGGGATTTTCAAAGGGCATAAGAGATTTATAGGTACTCAACTCCTATTGAAACGTAATAGAAGCGGAGTGCCTAACTCCCTTAAACCTCTTGAAAATCCCAGTTTATGTTGCCCTCATCATCATATGAGATGTCTACCTCACAAATAATAATGCCTTTATCTTATTATGTAAGGAAGTATCATTCCCCTTTAGATGGACAACTGAAGCATTTAAAAAAAAACAAACAAAACAAAAAAAACACATGACCTGCCAAAGGTCACAGAGGAAAAAAGCGTATTTCCAGAGTATTAACCATAAGATTGTCCTCTTTATGAACTTACAAGTTCTGCTCACATTTTTTCTATCCTCTGTTTTCAGAACTGATTGAATACAAAACCAAGAAAATGCTTTAGAAATTGAAAAATATATTTTACTACCATCAAAATATGTTGATCAAACCCTTTATGAAGGCACTAGTTATATGCAACAAACGAGAGCAGTCTGCTTCATATGCAGAAAAAGATTACTCTGTAAATAGCTTTTAGACAGGTTTTTTTTGGGGTAGCTGACAAGCAGCAGACAAATGCAGTTATATTCTTGGCAGGAATAGCCAAGGCCATTCTTAGCAGAGATGACCACATCTTATTCGTAAAAAAGGCATACATGTGACTTGACTGCCCCTTGGTCACCACTATTGCCATTACAGCATGCTGATCTCATACTATATTTTGAGAAGTACATGGTCAGGCTATTCATTCCATTCTTATACTTTTTAACCACATGAAACATTACTACAGTAAAATAACAGAATTGAATTCATTTCTAGATGGTAACAATGGCAAAAGAATGGTAAACAGGCTCAACAGGAACTAAATATGTACAGAAAAATACTAACTATCCTGAAATGAAAGCTTCTCTCTAAAATACCCAACTACGAATAAAGTAAGTTCCTTTCCAGCTACTTCTACGAGTTTTAATAAATCCTGGATATATTGGCCTTCCCAGTCATCACCTTTTCAGACTTGTTTTCTCAGGTGAAAACCACTGCTGTAGCATCTGCTTTTTCACTGTTTACAGTACCCTCTTAAGATTGCTGAAAATAAAATTCTGTCACATGCAAAATGGATGTGGTTTGGTAGACTCTGAAACCCCACTATTCGTTTTTTGTTTTGGACAACACTTTGTTAGCACGGTTTTGGTTTGCTAGTCAACTGCTGCTCCAAAAGTAAATAAATAAAATGGAGTTACCCTTCTTTTTCATCTGAGCTTCCCTTGATCCAGGTGGTGCATTAATATCGCCTATACCCTGAAAGTACACATATTTCTTTACAGTTATCAAATTGGGTGCAAACTTCCAAACATCCTCTCGGTCATCAATAATGCAAACCATGGAGTCACCACATGGGAAGAGATTTCTAAAAAAAAAAAAAAAAAAAAAAAAAAGTTGCTTGTTTTTATTGTCTGTTAAGTTTACTATTTAAAACACTCTGGGTTGACATTCTGGTTAGTTGTGTGCGTCAAATGGGCATGAACATTAAACATGAATGATTTCTGAAAATTAAAAGTATTTATTAGGATTCTGGATGAGTCAATTCGTTTACCTGTAACAGTTATCATACAATCTGCAGCTCTTCCTACTGGTTACTCTACCAATCATCTTTTTGTGGTTTTAAAAAGTTTTATGAACTATTATTAGAAAGAATTTTTCAAGTTAGTTCACAAAAGTCTCAAAAAAAATAAATAAATTAGCAATTACATTTATTTATCCCCTTCAGTTCCAGTGGTCAAAAATATGAGCCCTCTCAAAGTTTAAATTTGAGTATACATAGTGTATTGCACTGAATTTCAGTCTAGGTTCTTCTACCTAAATAATACAAAATAATTCAGGAATAAAGGGGCAGGAGCAATATCATATATAGTAACTTAGTCACACTTACTCATTCCATAGAGATTACATCTAAACAAGAAGTCTTAGTATTTAAACTGGTCATAAACCTGACAGGAGAATACTCAGAATAGATCCAAAAATATACCCAGGATAAGAAAAAAAAAAAAGTATGATTTGCTGTGATGAATCCTCCCCTCCCCATAACAGCTCCAATAGGGATATTATTAAATATCAGGCAATCCTAAGTTTTACACAGACAAAAGGCCAAGATTGTCAAAAATTGGAGCCTAAAATATAGGTTAAGGAGCTTAATTTAAGCACTGAAGTGTAATTTTCAAAAGTGCTGATAATCAATGAAACTCAAAAGTGATGAATACCCAGCAAAGTCAGGCCACATAAGTACCTAAATACAGATTTGAGAGTCTAGCTTTAGGCTACTATTCTGGAAAATGTTGGCCTAAATTTCTACAATATAAAAATGCACAAATTATATTATGTAATGAACCACAAGATGAAATAAAATAGGATGGGTTGCTTGCAAATCATCGCAGGGAAAAAGTTTAGGGCCGGTCTAGACTATCGCTTAAATTGATCTAACTTATGTCGCCTCGGGGTGTGAAAAAGTCCCCTTCATCCCCCTAGGTGACGCAAGTTTTGCGCTGTCCACACTGGCGCTATCCGCCGACATAGCTTACGCTTCTCAAGAAGGTAGAGTAATTATGCTGATGGCATACTGCATCTTCACCAGACGCGCTACAACAGCGTAGCTGCATCGGTGCATCTGTGCTGATGTTGCGCTGTAGTGTAGATTTGCCCTGAGTTGCAGTTAGCTGCAGCCATAAAACATCTGAAAACAAAGGTTATCACTGAATGCGAGACTCTAAATTATCTTGCTTGAACATTACAGGGTGTAATGCCCACTGAAGTATTAAGTAGATGAAGCCTATAAGCATTAGCTTGCACTTCTCAGTTTTATTGCTCTCTGTGAAGGTACAGATTTATGGAGTACAGAAGGGATAAAGAATTTCTCCCTTTAATACTTATGTTCCCAACATTCTGCCTTCATTTCCACTCCTGGATTATTTATTAAGAAGTTTCACACCCCCATACATACCTAAGATTCCCTGTTTTAGAAAATGGATCAATACATTCATCTCTTGACAATATCCGATGAGAAAAAAGTTTCTTTTCAGGGTCCAAAAATCCTTTTGAAAGAAGAGTTTGAAGTTAATATTTCTTCACAGCAACATTTTCTCCCTGTTAATATTCTACATAATCTGTTTTCATAGTCCATCACACCATACTACACTAAGCCCATCTTTGTGCATTAACAGCAGTACAAATGGAGCAACACAGCCTTTCAATTTGAAGTTTATTTTAAACTGTGTGATACTGATGTAATCAAAAATGCACTGAGATATTTAAACTCCAAAAAGTATTCATTAGATAGCAGGTAAAGAGTAAACACAGTAGATTAGATATCTGTCACTAATTCAGTAGGACTCTTATTTTAAATATCCAATCCCAATTCCTTTAACACAGAAGCAATAATGAAGTTACAAAAATTGTGGCATCGGTGAATAATTAAGGTAAAAGGAAGCAAGCATAGCTGACAGTTAAATAAAGGTTCTGGCAACTTACATTTATAACACTTTAAGACTAAATCCTGTCCTTAGCACATTGTGCCTAGGGTCTGCAGAGAAGTCTCATGCGAATTGGCAAAGTACTGCAATGCTTAAGCATAATGGGCAAGTTAAGAGGCAGTTTCAGTTTGAATTCTTGCATCTGTGGTTTTAAATTGGACCTATAACATTATTTTAGTGCATCTGTACTTGTACTAAGAATAAATCAGGATTTCTTGAAATGTTAGACGTATTTACATAAATCTGTGCTGACTGCGCTCTTTGTTAAGAAGGAATAGGAGACAGTATGCTAGCTAATTTAAAGGCAAAATAAAATACAATTAGTTTGGCAAAATGGCAAATTCACCCATATACAAACAGGGTAATGCAGCTGACCTCTCTGTCAATGTAATTAAACTTTCTTTATAAACAGACATTGTGGTTTCATTACTGCTCTAAAAGAAAAAAGTGGTGTTTCATGTATTACTCTGGATTTGCCATTTTGCTGAACTGACTGGATTATAATCTGCTTTGAGATTAGTTTGAACGTCTCACTATTCCTGCAGATAACACAATCATTACTTATTTATGCAAAAACAAATTTCAAAAAAGGTGGCCATGTTATAGTCTATTGCACAAGTTTTGAGAAGTGACTACTGATGTCAGGGGGGCAAATCTGAGGCTCCCTGCAGGAGTCTTATGGATTTTCAGTGTACTCAGAACTTTCTGAAAGTCAGGCCCCTTTTAGGGGTCTCAAACAAAATCACTAATCTCTTTTGAAAATTTGGACCTATATGTATTAATATAAATGTGTCATTGGAATAACTTAAAACCCATAAAAAGCAAGAAAATTCTGAGTTAAGGACAGAGGTTCAACCTTAACTCACCCGACTATGCTTAAGAATTGCAGCAAACGCATGTAGAATCATCCCCTGTAGAGAGACCCTTGCAGTACCTAGGCATAATGAATTGAAAATATTAACTACAGAGAACCATTGCCACACACAGAAAGAATATATTTTGACAAACTGAATATAAATCGTCATATACTGCATTATTGTACAACTGTCACACCATCAGCTGTTCTTCCCCCTCGCCAATCTGAGTAAAACAGAAACTTTCCATTCTCATTAGTACATTCCTGCCTAATTTGTCAGTGAAACCACAATCAGGTACTTGCTACATTGTCACATTACACGTGGTAAGAAACCTGAACATACTTAAGTGTTGACAGCAAATGATGGAAGATGCAGAAGTACACAGTTATTTAACAGGGCTCTGGCAAAAGTCTAGTTCATTTATGCTTTTTCCTGGCAACTGATGGCAGGTAAAAAAAAATTGAGGACAGTTCACTACAGATGCAAAAAACTGTCCCCACAAATTGAAGGCCCAATTTGAAAAAAAGTCAGGTCCATTACATCTTTATCTTCTTAAAGTTTAAGCTTTCATATGACTTTGCCAGTTCTTAATACAGCTCAATATAGATTAGTCACACAAAATTTCAGTGAAGCCTTATAGATTGGTGTTAAATTGAACGAAGTACACTAAGTAACCAAAAGGCATAATCTTTACTAAAGAGCTTCTCTCTCAAATTTACTTTTCTAAAACATTGCCAAATCAATGGAAAAACAAAGTATAATATCAATTTGTTTATGTATTTCACAGAAATGGCATATGGGAGGCACATATTTCATTGATGGAATAGGGTTAATTTGCTTTAAGAAAATGTCTGTCATTAAATCTTTAAGAAGAATAAAAACTTTCCACCAGTACTGGCTATGAAGTGAGTTTCTTCCATAAAAGAACAACTGAGACACCCAGTGGCTAGACCATGTATTAACAAAAAACAGCAACTGATCCACCAGCAGGTACTGACTAAACACAAAGTTCCTTGTAGTTCATTGGTAAAGGTTTTCTTCCTCTTTACAAAAAGAATTAGAACTACACACATTTTTCCTCTTGGGAGGTATGTCAGAAAATGTCAAGTGAAAAATTTAAAAAAAACTCAATGTTATTACTTATCGAGCTATACATTAGAAAGAAAAAAATAGCAGGTGTTGCTTGCTTTCAACAAAGCCATAAATAGCATTTCCTGTTAGGCTATAATTGCTACCTTTCACTAGTTAGCATACATTTTCTATATTTTTCATACCACAAAGTATGCACATCTCAAAACAACTGAGCTTCACAAATGAATTTTACTCATTAATACATTTACCCATCAAGTCACATCTTAACAGACATCAAAAGAAGTTCATTTCAAATACAAGTACAGCCAAACATGGACTATTTAAAGCCTTTTATAGAAACCAAATTAGACAACTTACGAAACACAGTCCTAACTAGAAACAGTGAGTTTATATAGGACTACTTATTCTTTTACAGCAGCCACCCATTTGTTGAATACAATTTTTAATCAATTACATGTTCCATTACACAAAGATGACAATCAGCTCTTCATTCTCCTGCTTGTTCTTCTAGAAAATTCTCTATAGATCTATGACATCACACACACACACACACACACACACACACTCACTCTACAGAAATCCAAAATTATTTAAGTGGCACTCATTACAGCCCCCCTTTACCACCACCCTGTCCCCCAGTTGTTTCAGCCCCTCAGTTTCTTCCCCTGCTATGGAATTGTTTACCATTAAAAATAATTAAGATAAAAGTAACAAATAAGCAGTTTTAAAAATTCCAACCACCACCACCAGCACATGGGAATGAGACATAAAGAGGTAAAGGTTTTCTTCCTCTTTACAAAAACCATACCACGGATACATCACCATACTTGATTTTTCTACTCCAAGACGCTGAGACACTGTGGTGATGGACATAATATAAAACTACCGAGAGAAGAATTTAGTCTCCGACTTCTTAGAAACAAACAAGTCCTGTGCTTTTAAGTTTATAATTCAAAGTTAGTAATTAATTAATTTTACTAAGCAACAGAGGGTCCTGTGGCACCTTTGAGACTAACAGAAGTATTGGGAGCATAAGCTTTCGTGGGTAAGAACCTCACTTCTTCAGATGCAAGTAATGGAAATCTCTAGAGGCAGGTATATATCAGTGTGGAGATAACGAGGTTAGTTCAATCAGGGAGGGTGAGGTGCTCTGCTAGCAGTTGAGGTGTGAACACCAAGGGAGGAGAAACTGTTTCTGTAGTTGGATAGCCATTCACAGTCTTTGTTTAATCCTGATCTGATGGTGTCAAATTTGCAAATGAACTGGAGCTCAGCAGTTTCTCTTTGGAGTCTGGTCCTGAAGTTTTTTTGCTGTAAGATGGCAACCTTTACATCTGCTATTGTGTGGCCAGGGAGGTTGAAGTGTTCTCCTACAGGTTTTTGTATATTGCCATTCCTGATATCTGACTTGTGTCCATTTATCCTCTTGCGTAGTGACTGTCCAGTTTGGCCAATGTACATAGCAGAGGGGCATTGCTGGCATATGATGGCATATATAACATTAGTGGACGTGCAGGTGAATGAGCCGGTGATGTTGTAGCTGATCTGGTTAGGTCCAGTGATGGTGTTGCTGGTGTAGATATGTGGGCAGAGTTGGCATCGAGGTTTGTTGCATGGGTTGGTTCCTGAGTTAGAGTTGTTATGGTGCGGTGCGTGGTTGCTGGTGAGAATATGCTTAAGGTTGGCAGGTTGTCTGTGGGCGAGGACTGGCCTGCCTCCCAAGATCTGTGAAAGTGAGGGATCATTGTCCAGGATGGGTTGTAGATCACTGATGATGCGTTGGAGAGGTTTAAGCTGAGGACTGTAGGTGATGGCCAGTGGAGTTCTGTTGGTTTCTCTTCTGGGCCTGTCTTGTAGCAGGAGGCTTCTGGGTACACGTCTGGCTCTATTGATTTGTTTCTTTATTTCCTTGTGTGGGTATCGTAGTTTTGAGAATGCTTGGTGAAGATCTTGTAGGTGTTGGTCTCTGTCTGAGGGGTTGGAGCAGATGCGATTGTACCTCAGTGCTTGGCTGTAGACGATGGATCGTGTGGTGTGACCGGGGTGGAAGCTGGAGGCATGAAGGTAGGCGTAGCGGTCGGTGGGTTTTCAGTATAGGGTGGTGTTAATGTGGCCATCGCTTATTTGTACGGTGGTGTCCAGGAAGTGGACCTCCCGTGTAGATTGGGAGCAGGTTGATGCCAGCAATGCCCCTCTGCTATGTACATTGGCCAAACTGGACTGTCACTACGCAAGAGGATAAATGGACACAAGTCAGATATCAGGAATGGCAATATACAAAAACCTGTAGGAGAACACTTCAACCTCCCTGGCCACACAATAGCAGATGTAAAGGTTGCCATCTTACAGCAAAAAAACTTCAGGACCAGACTCCAAAGAGAAACTGCTGAGCTCCAGTTCATTTGCAAATTTGACACCATCAGATCAGGATTAAACAAAGACTGTGAATGGCTATCCAACTACAGAAACAGTTTCTCCTCCCTTGGTGTTCACACCTCAACTGCTAGCAGAGCACCTCACCCTCCCTGATTGAACTAACCTCGTTATCTCCACACTGATATATACCTGCCTCTAGAGATTTCCATTACTTGCATCTGAAGAAGTGAGGTTCTTACCCACGAAAGCTTATGCTCCCAATACTTCTGTTAGTCTCAAAGGTGCCACAGGACCCTCTGTTGCTTTTTACAGATTCAGACTAACACGGCTACCCCTCTGATACTTAGTTTTACTACTTAACCGTTTCAATTTTTTTAGATAAATGAATGTAGAGCACTGGGTACATCGCATACTTTTAAAATATTAAATATCACTATCTTAAATCTGACCTTCTCAATACATTTTAAAAGCTCAACTAATCTATCAGATGTCAGAAGGTAAACAAATGTTCTATCTGCGACAGATATCTCTAGGAGGAGCAAGAGGGAATGTATGCAGTTACAACCCAGTACTTGTCACAAACTGGAAAAAAGTTAAACACTTTCACAAGTTACCCTGGGGAGAAAACATATGTAATTATTTTGTATTAACCTGAAGGAAAACCATAAAAGTTTAACTACGATGCCATCAAAGAAAAACACCAAAAACCTAATCAAGACATTAATGATGTCTCTGGGTATAAACGCATGAGTCTATCTACTCTATTTCGGTTCTCTAGAGTCCTATAATTCCAGCATCTGCCCACCTTTTGGGTAGGCTTACCATTCAGTCATGGAAAAATGAATGGTCTTGATTACAATAAAGATCAGATCAAGAAGTTGAATGTGCAAATGATTACAGCATCTGCACCACTATACTATATTTCTGCACAATTAGACTATCAACATTTATATTGTGCTAGGCTACAATGTGGGAAAAATGTACCCCTGCTCTGAAGAGCTTAACAGTCCAACAGACAAAGAGAGACCAGGGGCAGGAAAGGGATACAAACTAAGAAAACAAGCAGATTGATAGTAGGCATACATGTCTGTTATGTATCTGCTTACTCTCTACTACAAAAACTTCGTTTTAGGGTATTTTGAGGGGTGACAACTCATGGGTGAAGTAAGAGGGAAGTGAGTAAAGCAAGCGGACAGCAGAAAATGCTATGTGCGCCCAGGGAGAGTGTGGGAGGATAGCTGAAGGACTGCAGTGGTAGGAGAGGGACGACAGCAGTACAACAAGTAATAAAGAAGGTCACCAGGCCAAGTTTCAGAGTTGAAACGAAGGATGATGTCAGAAGGTGGCAGCGACATCTCCCTGTTATTGTTGCTCTCAGTTCAGAGAGAAAGCCACTGGGCCCAATGCCCAAAGTGGGCCTCTCTGACCATATATGGGAGGGGTTTGGGCAGGAAAGCTCTGGACTTATTCCCTGCATCCTTGAGCATAATTAGTGCTGGCTGCTTTAGAGAAGTAGTCATTCTCTGAAAAAAATCTAGCACAGGCCAATATAGAAGACGTTAACTAGATCATTAGTATTTCAGTATAAGAATGCCTTTGTTCAAATGGTACCTCCTCTACCAGAATATACACATTTCCAGGTCTCAGCACCCAGAGCAGAGAG
The DNA here is from genome assembly GCF_013100865.1 of Trachemys scripta elegans. Taxonomy (NCBI): domain Eukaryota; kingdom Metazoa; phylum Chordata; order Testudines; family Emydidae; genus Trachemys; species Trachemys scripta. Next base: position 181,592,901 of record NC_048299.1, read on the forward strand.
CCAGAGCCAGAGCCAGCCCCATGGGACAGGTGCCACTGTTTTAGCATGTACTCACTTTCCAATCCCCACACCCCATTCCCTGGGCCTTACCTTTCAGCATCTCCAAGTATACTCATGCAAGCTGATGTAATGAAAACTACACTTGGCGACCTTTCAGTGACTTATTGTTTTATTCCCCCTTGCACCTCTGTTATAAAATTTATTGAAAATTCCTATGCCAAAAATCATACTCTTAATTGGTGGGATATCAAAATAAAAGCAAAATGGGGCTTACCACAAAAATTAAGCCTCAACTGTAATTCTGCCATTCCCTTATCTACCATAGAATCTGGCAAGAGTTACTGACCTGATCCTCCAGTGAGAGTCAAGGATTCTCAGCCCCTGGTGACCTACTTTAATTCTAGAACAACATACTTTGCCATAGATCAGGAATGGCCAAACCCACTGATCCTCCGAGCCACATCGACAATCTTCCAAAGTTCAAGAGCCAGAGCTTCAGCCCCATGGGAGACGCCTGGTGGGGCATCAGACCCACTCCTATTGAAGCCCCGAGCCCTCAGAAGTGTACCCCACGGGGCTGAAGCCCCAAGACCCTCCTCCTTGCTGGGCAGATGCCAGAGGTGATGGGGTCACATGCCCCCCCCAGATTTTTACCAGGGCTTCCTGGGCCCGCTCAGTCACGTAGTGCTGCCAGGCCCGCTCCTTGCCACGGCAGTTGCTGGAACCAGCAACCTGGGAGCTGCAGCCCGTGGGGAGAGGCAGCAGCAAACAGCTGGGAGCAGCAGGGAGAGTCACTGATTTTGCTGCTGCCTTTCTCCATGGAGCTAAAGCAGCGGCCCCTCCCTACAGCTCCCAGCTGTTTGCCGCTGCATCTCCACATGGAACTAACACCTGGGAGTTGCAGGGAGGGCCCGCTGAGTGTAAGAGGGAAGCGTGCCTAGGGTGGGCTTGACTCAAGCTGTTGGAGGAGCCCAAACCTTTAAATTGTGTCCCCCCGCCCTCATCAGGCACCAGTCATCTCTGGCAGAAGCTTCTACACCCTCACTAAAACTTGGAGATGGTTCAATATGTTCAGCTGAAAGTTACAGATAAAACAGGTGTATTCCAGTTGCTGAAGAACATGTTTCTACATAGAGTAAACTGAAGACACAATCTTACACTTGTTAATCACATCACGTTAAGATATTTGGCATGTACAACAAAAATCATTGCCAAATAAATTTATAATCAGACATTTGAAGGTGTGAACTTATCTGTATTAAAATTCTCCCATATACAGTACTACATTCATAGGCAAGTCATGCTATTTTTTATTCTGGCTTGATGCACTGGCCAAGTATGTTTATTTCATATTCTTCAAATTCTGTCAGGCAATATGATTTTAACTGCTCAAAAGGCATTTTCATTGGGAAATCAATCGGGTTTGCAACACATGCAGCACCTTCGTTAGATTTATCACCATGCTACTTCTACAGTAGCTAGGTTCACAGTAGCTATGTCATGAACCTAAATAACATAGCATCACTAAATTTTTATATTCACTTGTGTATTTATATATTATATATAAATATTATGAAATTAGCTATAGCAGGTAACTACAGAAGTTATTCCCTTTTAAAAAATCATGTTACTTTCAATAAAAGATTCTATCTGCACCCCAGATTACACCCATGTTCAAAAGTGGGGGCACGGCCTCTGGCCCCTCCGGTTCCAGTGGACCCTCCCCCCACACACACACACACAAACACACTTCTACAAAGCTTCCGGCACCCTTGTACCCCAAGCCCTGCCACTCCCTGGCTCCGGGCCTAGCACTTGGGGGGGCTAAAGGGGCCTTGGGCTGACTGGGGTGGGGTGGGGTGGGGAGGGGAGGAAGATCACAGCACTCTCCTGACCATGGGGCCCTGGGCAGTCACCCACCTGTAAGGCTGGCCCTGCCCCCCCTCAAATTATACTCCTCCCCCATACCATGCAACCCTCACATCTGTGCTGCCCACTGCTCTCTGGCTGCCCAACTTTGAAGGCAGTGTCACTGTCAGCAGCAGCGCAGAAGTAAGCGTGGCAATACTGCGACCTCCCTACAACAGCCTTCCGACCCCCCACAGCCCTCTTTTGGGTTGGGACCCCCAGGGTTATAACACCATGACATTTCAGATATTTACATCTGAAACTGTGAAATTAACTATTTTTAAAATTCTATGACTTTGAAATTGACCAAAATGGACTGAATTTGGTAGGGCCCTATACACTGGGCTTGGAAACATACCACCCATCTATTCTACCCCCTCCGATCTGAATCGGAAATATTCTATGATTTTTCTTTACAAGGAGGGGTGGCCACAGGAACGGCCCAAAAGTCTCTAAGTGGCAACCAGTCTCAGTGGGAGCTCAGCCCAATGTTTCCTATTGTAACTGGATATATCTGGTGTGGGGATCATAGCTTGCGCAAAATTTATACACACACGATATCAAAAGCAGAAAATATAGAAGGGAAGACATAGTAAAGAGGGTACAGGACTTGGAGCCACTTGAGGGGCAAAAAAGGAGTGCCAGGGAATCATGTTTTCTGGTCTCAGATATAGGGGCCTCACAGAGATAAGAAAAAAGATCTCAGGAGCATGCAGGAAGGGGCCATCCAAGGTGTGTGCAGAAGATCTGGGGAAGCATACAGAAGGTGTATGTGAAATCTGGCAAGGCAGAGTGGTTTAAGTTTTTCTATATGGATGAAAGACTCCTTTGTTTCATCTTCTATTTCCCCATGTGTCATATACATCTCTACCCCAATATAACACAAATTCGGATAGAACGCGGTAAAGCAGTGCTCCAGGGGGGCAAGGCTGCGCACTCCAGCGGATCAAAGCAAGTTTGATATAATGCAGTTTCACCTATAACACGGTAAAAAAATTTTGGCTCCTGAGGACAGCTTTATATCGGGGTAGAGGTGTATTCCCTTCCAGCTATCTGCTACACCTTGCTAAACACTAACTGAATATTTCTCATTATAAATTATTTCTCTGAACATTACCGCCATCAAGTGTTCAACACATGCACAGACTATGTCTAGTTCCATATTACTACAGCTTGACCATCACTCTGTCACATATTCAGCGGCAGCTCAACTTTCTCTTCCTACCAGCACAGGATACTACAGCAGAAACTAGCAAAAGCTAGAACGTCATATCATCACATCGAGTGCTCAAGTTTATCATGCAAAAGAACCAAGCTTAAGTCCCATTTCCTCATTCCCTGAGCAAACCAGAACCACAGTCCATCAGGAAAAGGGGAATGTGTTAACATATAAACATTGTGTCCTGTGCAATAAAGACAGCCCCTGTCTCCAAAATTTATGATGACACTGATGGCCTCTAAAGGAAGCTTCACCAAGTATACCAGTCACCAAATAATGAATGACACAGAATCAGTGGGGAACAAGTCTTGTGGTTCTGTCAAAAAAAAAAAAAAAAAAAAAAGTGGACGACACAGCCTTCCCTTCTCTCCAGAAGTAAAGTTACTTTGATCCTCTAACTCAGGGGACGGCAACCTTTCAGAAGTGGTGTGCCGAGTCTTCATTCATTCACTCACTCACTCTAATTTAAGGTCTCTTTCTATAAGTCTATAATATATAACTAAAACTGTTGTTGTATGTAAAGTAAATAAGGTTTTTAAAATGGTTAAGAAGCTTCATTTAAAATTAAATTAAAATGCAGAGCCCCCCGGACAGATGGCGAGGACCTGGGCAGTGTGAGTGCCACTGAAAATCAGCTCGCGTGCCGCCTTTGGCACGCATGCCACAGGTTACCTACCCCTGCTCTAACTAAATCATTAGTTTCAGGTTACAGGAGTCTCTTGCAATCTTTGAGCACATCAGATTGCATCTTCAATGCCTTACTTAATTTGGATCAAAATTCTCTGTAAAATCCCCTATTCTGTAGTTTGTTATCTCTTGTAGCATATCATCTCGGGTCATTATTTAACACTGGTATGTAGACAGGGCCCAAAATCCCTAATAAAAAACAGAGTCCTGTTGTGCTTGACACTCTACAAACACACAAGACACAATACAACAGGAGGGAAAGGAAAATGATATGGATAACAGCAATAGGGACAGTTTTACTCACTGACAACATTCACTAGATTGAGACATGGATTAATGTGTATTTTAATTTCTTCCACTCGGGTCACAAAACTAATGAATTACTTAGCTGCCATTGACATGATCCTAACAGAATATTAACAGAGTATTTTTAAAAGCAAAATCTAAAAAAATTAACAAAATACTACACTGAAACATGAGGTTCAGGAGGGGAAAACAGCCAAGTTTACAGTTCAATCATATATTGGTGGTCATGTCCTCAACATTACCCTAACATGCAAGTGTCTAGCATTAATTAACTTTCATTTATGTCTGTTGAAAAATGATACTGTACATTTCCCTTTCCTTTTAAATTAAAACATTTGAGAACAAGTTTTAATGAGGTTGTGAGAGGCAAGATCTGTAACTTGATGGGAAAGGATATGAAAACACTGTGAAATACAAATGTTATTCTCTAATAAATGCCAATACTAAATCTCAGCTCCAAGAGAAGGGCACAAATAGAACTACCATATAAGCACCTCTTTGCGGTCTCCATATGAGCAGAGATTAATAAGACTGGGACTTTACAGCTTGGAAAAGAGATGACTGGGCGTGGGGGGAGGAAGATATGATAGAGGTCTATAAAATCATGACTGGTGGAGATAATAAATAAGGAAGTGTTATTTACTCCTTCTCATAACACAAGAACCATAACATAACACCAAATCAAGTTAATAGGTAGCAGGTTTAAAAACAAAAGTAGCATTTCTTCACACAACGCATAGTCAACCTATGGAACTCTTTTCCAGACGATGTTGTGAAGGCCAAAACTGTAACAGGATTCAAAGAACAACTAGATAAATTCATGGAGGATAGGTCCATCAATGGCTGTTAGCCAGGATGGGCAGGGATGGTGTCCCTAGCCTCTGTTTGCCAGAAGCTGGGAACGTTGAAAGGGGATGGATCACTTGACGATTACCTGTTCTATTCATTGCCTCTGGGGCACCTGGCATTAGCCACTGTCGGAAGACAGGATACTAAGCTAGATGGACCTTTCGTCTAACCCAGTATGGGCATTCTTATGTTCTCATGTCAGCTGATTGACATTAACAGTGATACGTCTATGGAAGGGAGACAAAAGATTTATTCCCCTCACTCCCTACCCTGAAGGGAGTGTTGCTTCCAGACTGCCTGAGGAAGGCATAGGGTGAAACCCAGATACTTCATCTAATCCACCCTGTAAGGACATTCTTTAGATGCAAAGAGAGAAGAAAAGTTGTGGGCTCATTTCGTAAAAAATAAACAGCAGGACTGTATCTAAGTAAAAGGGAGAAATTACTACAAGTACTGGGATCCAAAAAAGCTAAGCATTCTGTTTATGGAACTCTACTCTTTATATTTAGACAACATTTTCAATGCAATGTTTTAATTTGCATTATTAATTTACAGTTTGGGGTCTTAAATGGCATTATAGTTTGCACAGAATCTTCTTTAGAGGTATAGGTGGACAGAGACTTGGAAAAGAACAGAAAGTCAAAGTCACATCAAATCTTAAAGGCTGATAACTCAAGTATTCCAAGCAGCATGCTACTCACCTGCAATTGTATGTGCATAAAGTCTGCTACCGAAGGTAAAAACATGTAATTCATACAGCTTGGCAATCTTTTCTAAGAATTCCTTGCAATGAGGACGCAAACGAGTATGCAGCATAGGTTCACCTCGACCTAACTGGAAATGGAATATTCCCTAGAAGAGAACAAATAACCCCATAGCAAGACTTATCAAGTAATTAAGTTTAGTACAAAAATAAACATGCCTAAAAGCACCTCCCTTTACTTCAGTTTTATTCGGCGATCCTACTTCAGCCCAATTAAGAGGAATAAGATTTCCATTTGGAAAATATTTGACCCAAAGCATATTTTGGTTTTTATACAGCAATACAACACATTTTTGACTTGCAGTAATTGTTTCAATGTTAGAATACTGAAAGAGTTGCCCAGGCTTTCAAAGGTTTGTTTACACAACAAATTTTAAGAAAATATCCAATCAAATTTCTTAAAGGGTTTGTTTTACTCTCAGTGATGTGAGACACATTAGTTTTACTATTTACTGGGCTGAAAAATAAAACAAATGGCCAATTAGTGTTGAATGAAAAAAATTGTACCTATGAAAATTCATAGGTACAGTTCTGGAAGGGATTTACAGAAATGTCAGAGTAAGCTGTGCACTCATTTATGAACCCCCTGAATACTTGCTTTACAAGCATGGATTTACCCAGCCACAGACAGTCATTGAACTATGCAGGCCATTTATTTTATTTTGCTGTCACTGATCCCTCTCTGATGAGGGAAAACCTTAACTAGTATAACCTTGTTAGGCATGTGGAAGTGTAGGGTGGATAAAAATCAATGATTAAAAATAAAAAAATAAATAAATAAATAAAATAAAAAACCCACGGACTTTTTTGATCAAATGCTTTTTGAGGAAAAAAAACTTATCTAAAGATAGCTTTAATTAAGATCCATTATAGCTCAAAGATATCGCATCGTGGAATAGGGATTATAAATTCTAATTTTATAGTATGAGACAATATATTCATGTAATGTTTAAGAAAAGTTTTGTAAATGAGTTCCAATAGTTCATGCATTAGGGACCCAATCTTATGGGATTCCGGGGGCTTCTGTATAGATTAATCTACCCAATGGGACTCAGTGCTCAGTCAAGAAGATACCATCAGAGATGCTTAGTTTTGCAGTTCTCAAACTGTGGATGTGTGTCTCCAGAGATAACATGCTTGTTAACAGCAAAAGTGGTTTTAAATAAATAAATAATAGATAGATAGACGTGAGAAATAACAGACCTCAACCCTATGGTCACTCTGCAAATTTGTGTACATAGTCAATCCCTTATGTCTCTCTAAAAGTGCAAAGTTTCAAAAAGTTCAATGAATAGAAGATTGTAGGAAAGGAATAGATCTGGACAACTAGAAGAAGAAGGGAGATAAAAGGGACAGGCAGTAGAAACAAAAGTGAAACTGTTTGAGGAGCATATTACAGAAATCTTGAGGTCTTTCTGAGTGTAGCCTTCATTGATTTGAGATCTACCATGCCATTCTCTCACTAGAAGCGAAAACATATAATGGCGGCAGGCCATAAGAGACCCACTTTGGGAATATTTTGATGATGTTCCTCTACCTGTGGGTAAGACAGACATGCATGCAAAATGCAAACAGCGCAACAAAGAAATGCAAGGCCTGGTTGCCCAAATGAAACATCATGAGACATGTTCCTTCACAGGAGGAAGCTGCGTTGAAGATGATGAAAGGAACATGTCTGAACATGCATGATCTTCAGGTTGGTAAACTTTTTTATTTCATACTTCTTTCTTAAGGACTGCCTGTCTTCCTTCTGGACTATTCTTGAATTCTCATGTTTGAGCAAAAACAGTTGTTACTCTATGGTACTATCATTTTAGATGCAGTTGTGATAAAAATAAATAGCTGAAGTAAAAGGAAGATCTACCTACAATTTCACCTTTAAAGTAGTACTGAGTGTCAGTGAATGCAATGAGTAATACTAAATGAGCAGTATGGTAATAATAATTAAATAACTGCATTGATTTATTTTGTTTAGGAGAATCCATCCTCAACATACAGGATTCTGAAGACTATCCACCTTCAAGATCACCATCATTTTCTGTAGTTTCAGAGTTATCTGCTAATGATAGTGTTTCAATCACATCATGTATGTCACATAGCCCAGTATATCACTTGTAGCAAAAAGAAAAAAAAAAAAAATCTCAATAATCCAGAAACAAACAGAGCAGTTTGTGATAAGAACCAGCAGATTACAAAAAGAGGTATTGATAAACCGGCAATTTTTTTCATGCAACAAACTCTCCTTTCCGTATGATTGAGGACCCACACTTAATTAACATGGTTCAGTCATTAAGACCAGGATACAGTCCACCTGACAGAGCAGATGTCGCAGGCAAATTGCTGTATAAAGTGTATGAAATAGAAATTGAGCAGTGTGCAAAAGGTCTAGAGGGTAAAATTGTTAACCTGAGTTAATGTCCACAATGATCCTGTTGTATTGCTTGTGTGACAACAGAAGAAGGGAATGTTTTCCTTACAGAAACAATGATACATCAGGAAATGCACACACAGCAGAATATTTACAAGAAGTAGCAGTAAAAGCTATAACAAACAAAAAGAATTATTCAAATGTCTAGTATGTAGCTTGGTCACAGACAATGCTGCAAATGTATCCAAGATGAGAAGAAATTATTTAGAAGAGAGTGAAGAGAGTCCTAAGCTAATAACGTACGGTTGCAGAGCTCATTTTAATGCATCTTCTAGCCAAAGACTTCAGTGTTTCAGAAATAAAGGATAATGTTGTTGAAATTACAAAATACTTCCATAACAACCACTTTGCAGCAGCTCCTCTGAAAAAAGCAGGAGGAACCAAGCTAACTCTCCCACAAGATGTGCAATGGAACTCAGTAGTGGACTGTTTTGAGCACTATATCAAGAACTGGCCTAATCGGATGACAGTTTGTGAACAAAATCGTGTCACAGCCAAAGTTCTCAACATTGGGCTTAAGAGAAATGTTGAACACATGCGAAGTACCCTGAAGCCTATTTCTGTAGCTTTGAACAAAATGCAGGGAAATAGCTGTTTTATTGCTGACGCTGTTGAAATTTGGAAGGAACTGAGTGAGATTTAAAAAAAGAAATATGCAATGACAGAGTTAAATTACAAGCATTAAAAAAAACGAATGGGACAAGCACTATCTCCAGCTCATTTTCTTGCAAATATTCTCAATACTCGGTACCAGGGTCAAACTTTAACTGCTGAAGAAGAGGAGCTGGCTATGATATGGACATCCAGCAATCATCCCTCCATAATGTCAACTATAATAATAAACTTCAGAGCTAAGGGTGAACCATTCAAGAAATATATGTTTGCTGATGATGTTTTAAAGAAAGTTACACCAGTGACCTGGTGGAAGTCACTTAAGCACTTGGATTCAGAGACTGTTGAAGTGATAATCTCACTTAACAGCAGTAGCTTCTTCTGCCAGTGTAGAAAGAATATTTTCTTCCTGTGGACTAATTCATTCCAAATTGAGAAATCGTTTGTGACCTGAAAAACAGGAAAGCTTGTTTTGCTTTTCCAGATTATAAACAAACAGGAAAATGACGGTGAGGACGACTGAGTTAGCTGCAGAAGCCAATATTTTAAGTTTCTCATGTTGATCTGGCTGATGTAGTCGAATTTAATTTTTTTATTTTTAAATATTCCATTTAACTATTTTAGTTAAACAATTTTAACAAAAACAAACCTGGTTTTAAAAACCTTAAATGTTTAACTAAATTCAAAAATTCATGTGCTTGTTTTGTTCAAATATTATATGTTTTCTGTTGAAGAAAATAATACAAAATACTCAATGTTGTTGTTTTAGTTAAAAGAACAATTTAAATGTCTGTCTGGTGATGTTCTCCTAATACAGGATGGCAAGAAAATCGTCCAAATATTAATGATTAACCTGTTGAATTGGAGATTGAGAGGTGAACTATGATTTCATAAAATATCTGCTTCAAATTACCTTTGGGAAATGAAATAACCAAACAACCATTCATTTTCTGATATAGCTATAAAACTAGTCTGAAAAGTTTTCAAAATAAAACACTTTGAAAATGTATAGTGTGTACCTTCTAAAAATGAAACCTACATCTATCTCTGAGCTGTGAAGAATATGTATTAAGGTTATAACAACCAACAAGAATGCACTTTTATGTAGACATCCATGATTAAATTGAGTCTTCCTGACTAGTGATTTAAATCAAATCCACCCAGTGGAAGCATGAATTTAAGTTACTCTATTTGTTTTAAGGTTTCCAGCAAGGAAACATGAAAACAAACTGTCAATTTTTATCTGTGCAGGTGCTTACCAACTTCTCTGAAAGGAAACAACTTAACACTTACCTGAAAGAGCACATTAATACTTTTTTTGCAAGCGAGGATGAAGACAGAGTTGGGAAATCATCTGGTGTTATCCTGAAAAGTCACTTCTAACAACACTCCCTTAGGAGAATCCTGTGCACTGTTTCTAAGTGGGGGGGGGGAGAGGTTCAGGGAAAAGGAAAAGTGCTAAGGGACAGCAGAGAGAATTTCTTTTTGGTAAATTAACTGCATCAGAATGTTTGACCTACTAGCTAGAAGTAACACTGGAACTATAAGAGATGAGGGGGAAAAAAAGTCTCTTGAGTTAAAAGAACAGTACTTGTGGCACCTTAGAGACTAACAAATTTATTAGAACATAAGCTTTTGTGGGCTACAGCCCACTTCTTCAGATGCATAGAAGGGAACATATCTTGAGTTAGTTTACTTTGTGTATAGTCATTTTCCCCACGTGCAAGAATCTTTCACGCAGCAAAAAGAGACAGAAAAACATGAAATGTGATTGCAAAACCCACAGACTGGCAGACACACACAGGTGGACATGTAGCATCCAAGGTACTTTTAACTTATCTTCTTTGTTTTCAAGCTGAAGATGCCCTACTAATTAAGAACCTAGAAGCTTAGACCAAAGATATATAGTAGGTTTCGTTAAACACTGTATGAGATGGGACAAAGTTAACCTAATCTGAACAGAAATCTTCATTTTATTTTTAATTAAAGACACACTGTTCAGCTATTTCTTTCTAGTGCTGTAACCTGAAAAGCCAACACTGTATTAGCATGAAAACCAAGAATTAAAAGTGTTTAGTTTAGCTTTGTTGACCAAGCTGACTAAAACAGAAAGCACAGAACTATATAAATGATGAAAAGTAAATTAGTTACTTTCAAAAAAATTTTCATTAGTTAATGAAACACCTTGATTTAAGTTGAAATTATTTTTAAATATGCTTTATAATCTTGTCCCCCTCATGTTTTTTCATTCCTTGACTAGCTTTTTTCCTACATTTTAAAGTACAACGTGCATTCTTACAGAACCGTCACTTCATTAGAACTGAACAGAAAATGTCTCAAGTCACAGTAATCGCAAGAATAGTAAATAATATTTACTTTATTAGACATCTGTTGGCAGTGCTGTTCTGTCGTATGGATTAATGTCTGGTCCAAATCTACCATCAGCACCAGCTTTCGATTTCGGTGTAGTCGCTGCTGGTCTTCCCGTCCTAGTTGTTCAGCTTGCTATAATAAAGAGATTTACAGACTAAGCATAATCTGAGACAAGTCAATGAAATTGAAAATAAAATCAAATTTATGACTCATCAGAAGACCAAATGCTCAGTAACTTCTGAAGAGATTTTGCTGCTCACCCACTTTACTTTCGCTAGCTTTCCCGCCATTTTTCAGTAAAAGGAACCACATAATTTATGTATAAAAACCTATCAAACACTGTTGTCTTGTATTAAAAGCAGCCAATCTACACCACATATCAAGGCACCAAAAACCATTAAAGGCCAAGATTTTCAAAAGCAACTACTACTAGTTTTGGTGCACAATTTGAGATACCTTAGCAGAGCCTGATTTTCAGAAAGAGCTAAGCATATTCAAAAAAAAATCAGGTGCCTCAAATTGTGCATCCAAAAACTGAAAATCACTTCTAATAACACTCCCTTCGGTGTGTCCTGTGTCTATGGAATAAAGTATCCAAGTTAAAAATAGATTAACTCCAGTATATTCTTCTATCATTGACACCCCAGGCAGAGAGAAGTTACACCAACAGAGTTTTGGACAGTAGGGTTTAACAAATAAAAATATACAAGTTGCAAATGACAAAAAGAAGAAACAAATAAAATCATATTTAGCTTGTGCTCCAAAAGAGAGAAGACGTGCTAGAGGAAATAACTGATGTTTGTCAAATGGAACAAATGGGAGGATTTTACAAATAATTTTAAGCTCCAAGAAGAGATTTAAAATCAATGGCTAGTAAACAAATTTAACATTATGTAAAGCTGTATTTGACCACATTTCTTTGAACTAAAGAGATCCATTTGTTTCTCCCTATACAAGTTTTAACATACTTACAAGTTGTTATAAGTAGAAGACCAGTTTATGTTTTATTATATCTCCTTATTTAGGAAGTTTACTGAAATGCTGGTCACCAGCCAGTTAAGTATGCAGGTAATTTACGTAAGTTAAGTTTGAGTTTTTAAAAGGCACAAATGGGAGTTGGGTTGTAACCACCCTTTGTGCCTTTGAAGAGCTCGACCAAAATTGGCATCTTTTTATTTGTTTATAAACTTCTAAAACTGAAAGTGGTAAGAGGAGGGGGAAAAAAAAAGAGAATAAAGTAGTGGAGAAGAGGATAGAAAGAATAATAAGAGAGTTAGTATAAAAGAAAAAAAGGAAAGAAAGCTGGTGAAAAAAACAGGGAAATAGGAGGGTTTTTTAAATTATATTTAAAATAATCAACTCTTTTTCCCAAAAAAGGCCAGTGAGACAGGAACATTCCTGTTTATTTTAACATCTTCACTGCTCAGAAGTTTTATTGCAATATTTAGGCCTCACAAGCTTTTCAAATATAAAGTTTATGTCACAGATACTAAAATGTTACTGAAGACAACGGATCATTTCTCTTTCCTTTCCCTTGAAATGTGGAGAAACTGGGTTTCAGAGATATTTCAGGCTTTGGAGGTTACTACAAGTGGTGAAAATAAGACTTTCACCAATTGATGTGTTTCTGACTTTTCAGAAACACTTATGGAAAGCAGAAGATGTCAAAGCTACCACCACAAGGGCATCATAGCCTTGCAGTAAGTTACATTAAAATACTGCAGAATCAGATGTGATTGCTAATGTAGTTCTATAATCTACATCAGTACATGCTAACACTATTAGAAAAAACTAATTACTCAATACATGTCCATAGTGCAGACTTGCAGATCTTAGTTATACTTACTGAAATCTCAGCTTCCCTCTCAAAGTGAGGCCAATGCAATATTTTATATTAAATGGGCACACCTCTTTGAGGAATCCCCACTAAATGAAATCTCAAACTGTGGAATAAAAGTAGTGCGATTCAACTTGCCTCAGAGCTAACCATCAGTTCTGGAACACTATGAACCATAGATACAGTTGCTGTGGATAATGGCACATTCTGTTTTCCATTCTTGCTTTGTAGCCTAATCAAACAGGGAAGAAAATCAAAGTTTCAGTCAAGTACATTTCAGTGCTAACAATTTCCATCAATGAAAGCGGTTAATTATTAAAAACTGCAATGTCAAATCAGCCACTGTCAAAAATCAGGATTTCCTTTAATATATTGATACAGTATGGTACACCCTTTTTCAGAGGATCATTACAGCACCAATTACTGAATAAAATGGATGACGCTTGCTTATAATATCATGCAAGTATAATTATTTTCTGTAACTTTTGTTACTGGAACTCTTAAGAAGACTAATATATAGAATATAAAGATGAACATCAGGATTAAGTTATCTTTTATTAAGTTTTACATCCGTTGCATTTGCTCTCATATACACATTTTAGAACTACTGAATACAGATTTAAAAGGACATCAATAAAACAGTTTATTTAAAATTTGAATGATTAACCTAGTGTTAATCAAAGGTATGAGATTAAATTTCTCTTCTCCAAAATAGCTGTTTGAACTTACTTAAAATTACTCACTCCCTGCAGCCACAATAACTTGTATGCACATACTTGAGAATATGGGCAATGCTATTACATACCAATGGCAACATGGCTGCATTCCCTGATTCTTTATACAAAGAATGTAAAGAACTACTGTACATGCCTTGCTTCTCTCTACAGATACCTTCTACAGGACAGATTACAATGTGCAATTCTTCTCTGAAAACTCACCAAGGAGTGACACCACAAGGTAGCATGTTGGTATCTTAACTTCTACATAAAATGGGTTAGTTTACAAGCAACTGCCAGCCTGGCAACCTCATCCTGAGATCTCTATGCCAAGTTCCTATATTTCTGGTTCATGCCTCACTACCCCCAATAAAGATTCATCAGACCAAATTTCACCCTGTCCTGTGTTTTCAATCATGTTTCACAAATATTACTAAGGACAGAATCTGGTACTGCAACTGGAGCCAGAATTAAGTTCGTTCTCCCATGAGCATCAAGTCTTCTGTTAAGAACATAAAAGGAAAGAAAAAGGGTGGGGAGGAAATGTCTCACAAAAACAAACCTGTACATACACAGGAAGCAGACCTTTTAAGACTAGAACCCAATTTAAGGGATGATCCACAAAACAAGCGAAAATAATTACTTTCCCCCTCATTTTTTATAGGCTAAACTGATGTAAGCAAGGGGTCTTTAGAACTACAGCAGACACAGCCAAACTTAAGGTCTACAGGGTCTGTGCAAGCTTCTCCATACAGCTCGTATAATCCCATTGCATCATGACATGCAGCACCACCCAATATTCTACTAAGTGGTACATTATGAAAGAATTATGCAAAGTTACATAATGGGAACAATAGTCTAAAAAAACTGCTTGACTCGTTTCATTGAGTTACGTAGTATTTGAAAATACTATGGATTTCCCAAAATTAAATGCAAGTTTATTATCTATTCCCTTCACCCAATCTATAAAATGCATTTCACTCTGTCTCTCCTTCCTCATCTCTTTGGTTCATATTCTAGTGTGCCTCCAATAGTTTATTCATACAGATATCTAGTCTCTTTTCTAAAAATACATTAAAACTCATTTTATTTATTTATTGCACATTAATATGAATGTAACAAGGAGACATATCATTGATTGAGACACTTAACAAGGTATGGCTTTGTGCTGGCTGTGCACCCATTTTTCAAATCAGGAAGAGTGGTGAATCTTTAAAGTTGCATCTAGTGTAATTCCGACAAGCGTAATACAAAGTTTTCCCCGCAGTACTGTCATTTATCACTCCCAAGTTCAACCAAACCCAGAAAGCATTTTGAACAAAGTAAACTGATAATGTATCAAAGCAGTTCAGTACTTTACTGGGAATATAGGTGACATTCACTATATAATTCGACTGGGTTAATCTGGAAAATATTAAAATTATTATACAAGGAGCTAAGGAAAATTACAGTAGAGGTGATGCTATAATTAGGATTAGGGAGGCAATCTCATTCTAGCACTAGAATCAGGTACGTAGATTTAAGGCTTGCTTAGCATTACAATACAGCTATATGTTATTTTTATTAGATGCCTATTTTCTTTTACCAAATTAGTTATTTGTTTTACAAGATTAAAAATTTACCTGCTTTAATTCATTAAAATTAGAAAAATTTTCACTTGACCAGAGCTCGGAGAGCCGACTACTACCCGGACTAAACATTCCAGTGCGTGGGATCATGAAGACACACACTTCTGAGCAACTGCACCAAGTTATCAGATTTAAGGTCTCCACAACTTCACTCAGGATTGTATCATTTCTTACCTAGGACCACTTATTGTAAATATATGTAGTCAACAACCAGAAGATAACCAGCTGTTAGTGGGAACTATCAAGGAAGCAAATGAATTTCTGCACTAGACAAAGAACAAGCTTTGTTCTTTGCTTTCACATCTTTTTGAAATACAGAACACTAACTAGATCTCTGCAGTGTCAAATTCGTTACACAGAACAGAAATTCAAACTTCAGTATTCTAGCCATTTATGCTGGCTCATCTAGTTTTATTTATACCCTCATTATTGTGGGTTATTAGATTAAGGATTCTTTTGTGTACAGTATATCTTAAAGCAGTTCCTTTCAAATGAAACTATTATTAAGCAATATCTTTTGATAATTCACATGCTGCATTAATACCCTTCTATAAAAAGGCACTTTAACGACTGCATTAATCATGAGTAAGGCTACGAGTCAGTCACGGAGATCACAGATTCAGTGATTGTGTGAGAAGTCTGTGACGTCCTCAAAATTCCACCAATTCAGCTCCCACCTCCTGGGGGGGCTCGGGGGGGGGGGAGAGAGCCCAAGCCCTGCCACCTGTAACTTAGTTTCATGGGGCCCCCTGTGACATGGAGCTCCAGGCAATTGCCCTGCTTGCTACCCCCTAATGCCAGCCCTGTGTACATTTCTGTGATTTTATTGTTCATTGCCCACATTCTGTCTGTGACTCTTAATAAAAAGACCTGTGCCAAAACCTTAGCCATGAAACGCAGCAAGAACAGAATTGCTTCTATGCCATGCACTAGTGAATTTTCAGTGCACGGTAGCAGGTGCCACATAGCCAGTTAATGTGCAGGATTCTAGTGTGCTGCATAGATTTACACCTCAGCTTGTCAGGCATTAACTAGACTATCTAAACAATCCCTAAGTTAATTAACAACCTTTGCAGTCATATAGTCTTTTAAAAGTTACAGCTGAACTAAATAGACACTATTTACTTATTTGGGTTTTGTGACTAGTTACATGTGAACCTAAAGGGAAGAAAGAAGTTATTAATTTAAAAAGTTGCTCTACACTGACAGATGTGCTCCTCAAGTAGTACAAATATCAATTCAGGATGAAATCATGTTTATATAGTGCTTTAAATACTGTAGTAAACTCAGCTTTCTGAAATACTGGCATGAACTTGCTGATCTCTACTCTAGCAGTACAGTGATATCTAGAAAGGTTTGTGTGTACTGGCTTCTCTCCCTGTCCCAGAGTGTCAACTTTTCGCTTATGAAATATTGAGTGCAATTACATGGATTTCTCCATCAATAGCCTGTACAATACTTTCAGATTCCAAGTTATTCTTATACCCTTCATTCATAGCTGCTAGTAGCAGCTGAGGTCCACCACTTTAGAAGGGACAGGGAAAGAAGAGAATCTAAGATCAACGACATGTGTCAGTGTAAGTAGAAAAAAGCCTAAATATACTTACTGAGTCAAGTCCTGGCCACATTCTGCGCACAAACCTTTCATAACAACAGGATGGCTACATCCTTCCAGTCTCACCAAAATGCCTCTGAAAACAAAACAAAAAACCTTGAATTATTTAATAAATGCTGATTT
This sequence comes from Trachemys scripta elegans, assembly GCF_013100865.1. Lineage (NCBI taxonomy): Eukaryota > Metazoa > Chordata > Testudines > Emydidae > Trachemys > Trachemys scripta. Next base: position 181,609,965 of record NC_048299.1, read on the forward strand.
ATTAAACATTTAAAATTAATAGCAATTCATCAATATCCAAAAACCAAATCAAGTCTGAAGTATACATTTCAATTATGATTAAAAATTGCTTTGAATGGCCCAATCAATAAGAGATGTGTAGTTTGGCTCAAAGGTTTAAGAAGAGGCCAGTTAAGTATTACTGATTGAATAATTCAACTAAATCTTTTTAAAAAAACTCCCAAATATGCAATGGTGTCAGTTTAGATCAGGGGCAGAGATTACAGATGCAGTATATTAACCAAACAAAAGTCTGGCCAAATAGTTCTTCTCAAATTACAGTTAGATACAACTTGCTACTTACACACTATATCCCACTAATCATGAGAGGAAGGGATACTGATTAAGTTTGGATTTAATCTTTGGTTCATTACTTTCTTGTTTGGGGGTTAGGAACATCTACTGGTCTAATCTTTTTACATGACTATTTTCCTTTAAGACACAAGTGCTTAAGGTCTCTGATAGGCACATTGTGTGAGTAGCGCAAGTTGAAATGAAATATACAAAGCATCATTTAGCTTCTTAGGCAACAGGTCAAAAAGCACAAACTTAAAACTTGAAATGGAGAGACCTTAGTCCACCTCTGAGACCAAACCTTGTCTACAACATAGGAAGCCTGCATACACAGCAGGCAGACTCAACTGTGATGTGACTAAAGCACTTCATTATTCAAATCCAACTCTCAAGCTTCAAAACAGTTTTAAAATATAATGGATAATATTGCAGATTCCAGAATGCTAATAATACTGAGACTTTTCCCCCCCTTTTGGAAAAGCTGGATCAGTCAAGTCAAGGTTGTCAAACATTTTCATAATGAAGACCATATACTTAGAGAAAGACTGTCTCATGGACCACTTCCTTTTCTCTAGGATTATTGATAGTATAGCCCATCTCTCCTCGTCCTGGGAACCAATCCATTAACATCTATCTGGCAATTATTTATGTGGAAAATATATGTATTTTTAGCTTTTTTTGAGGGAATAAATTTTGTCCTTTTAGTAAGGTAATCTTATTGGCTATTTTTCCTTTTAATACCATTTATCCTCCTATTTGTTCCTTTCTCACCCCCCTCCGTCTGTACTCTTCTACCAGTTGGTAGCTTCATCCTTTTCCTTGTACAAGTTTCCTTGTTACCCTCTCCTCTCTCCCCTGCACCTAATTTCTGCACTTCCATTCCTTCCCCTGGCTTGACATTCTATTTCAACTGGTTGCTAAGAGTTTCATCCCACTGATGCATGAAAATGGCTCCTGTTTTCTCCCCACTCATTTGTTTTTGGAACCATATACTAAGAACAGGAAGGCCAAAAAAATTGCACACTCTGGGGATGTGCAGCAGGAACACTCAGAGCTCAACAACCCAGGTAATATTTGTAATCAGTAAGTTCATATGGCTGAGATGAAAAACCTGACTCTACTGATGGCATGTTAGAGAGCTCAGCAGCTCCATGGACCTAAGCTACCAAGTTCAATTTCTGAAAACTCTGTAGGGGGAATAGACATTTTGAGGCCCAGAGCATATAGAATTTGAACTGAATATGCCATGTTATAAAAAAATAAAAATAAATCACAGTTAAATGCATTAGTATCGATTTGTCTTTCCCCGTTTCCCTCCCTTAAATCTACATCACTAGATTCTTTTAACAGAACCAGAATTTTCAATCTACAGGTTAAGAGATGTTAAAGTTGTCACATATGATACAAACACCACTAAATATGATATATGCACAACAGGAAATTAATTTCTGATATTTGAGTTGTTAAAAAAAACAAAAACCATGATGCATGTTTGAAATCCCCTTGTTAATCCAATTCTTTCATAAACCATCATCATCTCCAACACACATTCTGGAGGGACACAAGACAGCACCCAAAAGCAGGAAAACGCATTTGAGAATCCTGGACAACGCAAGTTCCCCAAGCATGACTATCATCAACTGGGTGAAATTTCTTTTTAAAAATGGACTACTGAATGTCACAAAAAGACAGCCAATACAATGAGACAACTTTAACTAAGGGTATGCACCCACCCATTTTTTTTTTTTTTTTAAACAAACTTGGGATTGCAACTTTTTATAAGCAATCATGTACTAAAGCTGCAGATTTCAAGACTCAAGTATGTAAGTGTGAGAAAATAAATGAGTACGGAAGCTAACTAGAATAGCCTGCTTTAGTGTAGTGCAGAACTTTAACACAGCAGAATGCCTATGAACTATTTGGGGATTGAGGAGTTCATAAAACAATCAAGACGTTCACAAAACTGAACATCTCAAAATTACAATAGGTTTAGTATGTAAATTAATCACTGAAAAAATAATAAATTCTATATAGAACAAATGGTAACACACAGGAAAAATCAGGCATGCTGTGTTGGAAAGAACTGCATTTCTTTGCTGTCAAATTTCTCAGTCTTTCCTATGTCTCATCTCTGCCCAACAGTAGTGTTGTTTTTTTTTTTTTGTTTGTTTTTTTTTTTAAAGGTTCAGTGATCTTAGAGAGTCTTCTTTTCATTTAAGAGCATCCTTGCAGACACAGTACAGCATCACCATTCATTCCTGTCCCTGGCTTGTTCTCCATTATGCCCAGCCTGGTCATGTCACTAAATGGCAAGATGTATGCAGTTGATGGTCAGGCTCTATGTCAAACAGGCCTTGGTTGTGTTTGCATTCTATCTTTTATTTGTCGTCTACAGTGTTTCTACCATCGTAAGAGTCTCCATTAAACCAATCCCGTACCCTAATTTCACATTCTGCTCTCCTAACTTCATTTGTTTTAAAAATCATTCCACTTTACACCTGCCATTTTCTAGACAACTCTCAGCTCCAGCCTTCCAATGTCTGTTTCCTTTAATGCAGCAGCTTCCAGACCACAGAGTAATACTGTTGTTACACTGGTTTGACACATTTTCACTCTGGTACCAAACAGTGCTTTTATCAGTCCAGAATTTTATTAGTTTCTGTACAGCACTTGTGGCTAAGGCACATATGCTTTTAAATTTGTGTTGATGGTTCCATCAAGGCTCCTATAAAACTTCCTAGGTACACATAAGATTCTACTTGGTCTATAGCTTCACCGTTGCTGCAGTGCAACACTAGCTATTGTCCCTTTTTCAAGATTCAACCACTTCATCTTCTTGGGATTTATTTTAAGTCCCAAGTCTACCAGTTTTCCAAGATGGCAAAGAATATTATCATTTATTCAAATGCATCTGCCAGTTGTACAACATCATCTGCATAAGCTAAGGATCTTAACTCTAGATCATCTGACATCACATCCTCCAACTCATCTAAGAATGCTAATGGCTAGTTTAAGAACCTGATGAAAAGTGGCAGTAATGCTATGCTCCCTTGCCTTACACCAAAATTTGACCTGAACCAGCTCCTTGATTTTCAACCACTTCTTACCGCACTCCAGGAGTCTTCAGACATGGCTTTTATAAATTATAAAATGGGTGCAAAGTAAAGGCTGAACAGACCACCTGACCATCCCTAACAATGCTAAATTTTTATTTCTTTTTGAGTTAGGAATGGAGATGTTATATGTAAAAAACACCATCCTATTTCTAATTTCAGTCTATTTAACTTTTGTTTTTGTTGACAATTTCCAGCCTTCCCAACTGATGTGTAACGCTCCAGCTATATGTGATTTTCAAGCTTTGTGAACGGATTCACTGCCAGCTTTACTTTTATGCCAAGTAAGTCTCAGTAGACTATCATGAAAACAAAAACAACACTGCAGACAATAACAACCCCTAAAAGGGAAGGAACATCACAGTTTCCCCACTGGGAAATCAAAGAAGAGATGGAAACATTAAAAATTTAAGGACACTCTCTACAAACTTGTGCAATATGTCATGAACCATCGTCAGCTTTTTACATCGAAGTGTATATTCCTAAACACCACCAAAAAGAAAAAGTCACACTGGCCCTCAAGACAATCCACTCATCCAGGGCAAGAAAGAAGCTTTCATGGATAGGTCCCAGCAGTTTCTGCAGAATTTAAGTTTGCATTTATAGCCTTTATGGTTGCAAAAATAACTTTCCAAATATTCAAGTAAGCAGTGCTGTTCTCCTACATGTGCAGGGGCATTGGAGAGTTGTCTGTCTGCAGATTGCTTTGCCAAGCTGCACCAGAGTGAAAACTGACTAGGTTTCACTTCACTGGTACTATCCAGAATCTCACTGACTTGATTCTTGCCAGTTAAGCTGCTGCCAATTTCACTCTGGGACTACTTAGCAAAGTTATAAGCAGCAGCGGCACAGAATGGATCTATTCACTATGGAGGGTAAAACAAAACAAAAAACAACAACAAAAGGATGGGGGAAAGGGGTAGAATATGAAGACACTCCACTTACAGTATCCTGCAAAGAATCCCAGCAACTGCTCCAATTCCAGTCACAATTGGGGGTTGGTTTCTCACTCTAGGCATTACCCCTTAGACGGTCTTCACCATCTTTCATAGCTATTTATGGCTGCTAGGTTTAGACCTCTAACAAATGCCTGACAAAAGTGTCCAAGCCTTATGCAATTGTGGAGAAGACTAAATTGATGAGATACATTGAAAGATGTGAAATGCGTATATATAAATTGGGGGAGAGAAGGAAAGAAAATACAGGAGAAAAGATAGAGGAAACCTTGTAGAAAAATGGAGAGTGCACAACAAGGGAGGAGAGAAGAAAGATAGGAGACATTAGAAAAAACCCAGGAAGATATACATTGTGATCTATTATTAGAAGAAAAAAGTAGAGAAAAGCCAAAGGAGGAAAGGAAGTAGGAGAGATGTAGTACGTTGTGGTGGTCAAATGTTATTTGACCAACTTCTTCACTGATAGATATATTAATTCATATACTTTTTTGCAGTATTCAATCAGCGCTATAACTGGCCAAATATTTGACACATGCAAGTGAAATGCACTAAACAATATAGTAGGAAAGTATTTCTATGTGACTAGCTGTAGCTACCTATAAGATACATTTATTAAAATGTTATTAAAATCTGATCATGTTAAAATAAGCTATAGTACACAATAGTACACAGACATGTTATTCCTTTAAAATGTAGAATGTGTATCTCTGAGGGACTGAGGGCAAAGATATTTTTTTCCCCTGTAGCTAGCAGACTAAGTCCTGAGGCTAACTGGAGTCAGGTCTTCCCCCTCCCCCAATTCCTACTCTCCCTTCAGTTTTCTTAAAGTCAAATTATACATGAAATAAAAATCCAAACATCAACACTTTACATTGTAAGATTTTTAGCAACAGACATTTTTTTCCCCTTTGATCAAAAATCTGGCCTCTTAAATGTCTTTTTCACTGGAATCCTAAAAACATTTCAGCAACACAGAATGCTACGACTAAATGTATCACATAATAAATACAGCCAGATATTAAGATAAAGCAGGCAAACATCTTGGAATTATGAGGTAGTAATTCCATTAAGGGGGTTTGCCAACATGAATAATGAACGTGAACTCAAGTGATCTGTGTAGGTATAGGACCCAGAGATGGAATAACAGCTTCACATCATAAAGTTTGCTTTGTTTATGTAACTTTACATAAAACACTATTCCAGTACAATGCCCTGACATACCCTTTAAACACTAACCTCAGTGGGACACAGCTGGTATTAAAAAGTACATTGCCACTTAAAAAAAAAAAAAAAAAAAAAGCAGCAAATATACACCCTAAAAATACACAGAGCGCAGGCCAGCAAATTTTTGGCATTTTCTTCATGCCATGGAAGTTGGTGAGAATTCTTTGATGTTAAAACTGCCACTGCCACCCCTGCCACTTACAGGCCTAAGTTCTTTGATCTCTCTGGTAGATTATTTTTATTTACAAGTGCACCCTCACCTCCATGTGACATTTTAATCATAGCTCAGTGTTAAACAGGGAAATTGCCAACCTCTCAAGACCCCTAATGTACTTTCCTTAAAGGGACACTCACATTAAAGATGTCCTTACTTGTTTTGTTATTAATCATGCCTAAAGGGAAATGTAAAATATTAAAATGGAAATAATTCTTAAAAAAAAAAAAAAAAAAATCTAAAATCGGTTTATACTGTTTACTCTTTGTAGTTCTCTCAACCTGGATGGTAAAAGTTAAATTGACTCTTCTGTTAAGTTGTCATGAACTAGCTCAATGGTAAAGTGTTTGGGGTATAAACAACATTTCCATACAGCGGTTTTAAATACAAATTTTATAAACTGTTTTCACCAGTATTTTCAGAAACAATGTATAGAAACATTTCTGTACATCTCGGGTTTTTAACAAATGAAGCTGAAAGCAACATCTGGCCCAACTAAAAGGCTAGCAAATCCCTTCCAACATCCCAAGAGATCGGTGTATACCAGGGGTTGGCAACCTTTCAGAAGTGGTGTGCCCGAGTCTTCATTTATTCACTCTAATTCAAGGTTTCATGTGCCAGTCATACATTTTAATGTTTTTAGAAGGTCTCTTTCTATAAGTCTATAATATAGAACTAAACTATTGCTGTATGTAAAGTAAATAAGGTTTTTAAAACGGTTAAGAAGCTTCATTTAAAATTAAATTAAAATGCAGATCCCCTCAGATTGCTGGCCGGGACCCAGACAGTGTGAGTGCCACTTGAGTGCTGCCTTCGGCACGCGTGCCATAGGTTGCCTACCCCTGGTGTATACCAAGGGTAGGCAACCTATGGCACGTGTACCAAAGACTGCACGTGAGCTGATTTTCAGTGGCACTCACACTACCCGGGTCCTGGCCACTGGTCCGGGGGGCTCTGCATTTTAATTTAATTTTAAATGAAGCTTCTTAACCCTTTTAAAAATCTTATTTACTTTACATAGAACAATAGTTTAGTTATATATTATAGACTTATAGAAAGAGACCTTCTAAAAACATTAAAATGTATGACTGGCACATGAAACCTTAAGTTTGAGTGAATAAATGAAGACTCGGCACACCACTTCCGAAAGGCTGCTGATCCCTGGTGTATACACATGTAATTTTTCTATATAGGTACTAATAGGGTCCCCCTGTAACTACAGTATCTGAATGATTCATAATCTATTTATCCTTACAAAACTCCTGTGAGGTAGGGAAATACTATCCTCACATTGTTTCCTATTCTGTCATGGACTGTAAAATCTGTTTCTCCCAAGTCCCAGACTAGAGCCATAATCACTGGACCATCCTTTTCCTCTGTTACAGGTTGTCAATTTTCTCTTACAGTTATTCATAAAATACTAAGTTAACAGTGACCTACAAACAAATGTACTAACTCAACATTCAGAACTCCAGAAGATGACAATTTGCCCCAAATCAGTATTACAACACCAAGCACAGCTTATATGGCAACTAGAACATTATGAGTCAATAACAACTAGTGTATTTCTTTTCTGAAGGGTGTAATGCAAACATCTGCTAATGCCAACCAAGAGGATAAGCATTAACAGAATCCAGCACACAATTTGTGCACCAACATCAAATGTTTATACTTACTGAAAACTAAGGGCTGGTCCACACTGGGGCGGGGGATCGATCTAGGAAACGCAACTTCAGCTACGAGAATAGCGTAGCTGAAGTCGATGTTTCCTAGATCAAACTAAGTTTACTTACTGCGGGTCCACGCGGCGCAGGCAAGCTCCCCCGTCGACAGCGCTTCCTCCTCTCAGCGAGCAGGAGTTCCGCAGTCGACGGAGCGCTTCTGGGATCGATTTATCGCGTCCAGATGAGACATGATAAATCGATCCCAGAAGATCGATCTCTACCCGCCGAATCGGGCGGGTAGTGTGGACCTACCCTAAGTCTAACATAAATCCACACTCCACTAGTTTTTAGTATGTGCAAGCGGTCTGAAAATTATGTTGTCTCAAGTCACATAAGCCTATGTATGTTAATTTAAATATGACTTAGAAATGAGAAAGACAAATATAAGCCTTGCACTGACGCTGCATGATAAAGATGTCCTTGTTTTTGGTTAAGGTACATAACTGTCTCTCTCCCACACCATCTAAATATCAATTTATTGTTTCATAGTTTTAGTCCTCATATACTCTGTATCCTTCCCTCCACAAAGCCCTTGGATAACTTTAGCAGAGCCTTCTGGCATACCCTTGTTCCAGATTAGTATTGACAAAACATACAATGTTTTTAAAATATACTTTGCCTAATACTAAGGCAGCACTTGTAGAAACCTGTAGTTCTATGCCCTCCCTCGCCGCCCCCCCTCAGTTTTATCACAAGAATAAAAATGACTAAGAGAAACTGCTCTGAATGGGAAGGAGAACTCAATGGTCTTTTATATATATTATTTCTATTACTGACTGATAAAAGTAATTTTGTTTATATATGCTTTGATACTAATTTCTTGGATTTTAGAAAAGACCCAAAGTAAAGTTATGCAGATGTTCTGTATATGCCACTGATTTTCAATAAAGGAAGTTTAGGCCTGGTTGCATCCACCTAAATATCAAAAGAACTGCAATAAAAGAAAATAACTTGCCATCGTAAAACAAAGGAAGTAGAAGGTTTCAATGGTTTCCTGTTGAGAAAGACCTGTTTGAAGTATAGGGTAGCAAGCCATTAGTCCAATTTAACCCAGAGAGCTGAAACATGCTATTCACAGCTGGGAATGCAAAGAAACTCTAATATTTTTAACAAGTTAATCTTCTATTGATTTGACTTCTATATGAACACTGTTAAACAATGGGAAATATTTGTCATTTAATATCTTTCAATGTTGAGAGTTGGTCACTAAAAAATGTTTTAATACATAGGGTTGGTATACAAATATTTTACTGTTTATGGCAACTATGTTGTAGTAAACAAGAGTTCTTCTATTACTGCAAAATTGATCTCCAGATTAAAAACTTCCACCTTAAACAGAAAAATTCCTTCACTATTTGATCTTCGCTCCTGCAACATACAAAATAGGAAACTATTGCTTCAAAAATACATTAAAAACACCTATTTGCACAGATCTGTGTTAAAAGCACTACTGTATTAACACTAAATGATAATCTATGTACACTATTTATTTCAGTGGCGTTCTAGAGCATATGCAGAAGGTGTATTTATCTGTCTTCAACCTCCAGCCCTTGGACCATGTTATCCCTTTCTCTGCAAGACATAGATCATCAGTATAATTCTTTATAGGCTTTTTCTGTCACACTCATAGGATCTGAGCAGGTCACAAATATGAAATAGTTTATCCACACAATAACCCTGTGAAGCATAGCAATATTATTGTCCCATATTACAGATAAGGAATTTGAGGCAAAAAGAGAGGAAAACATCAATGTTATGAAAGCTATTTCTGTAGCTCACCTTGCCTTCTCCTTAACCTAGATGTTAGCAGAATCAAGGACTAGCATAGTGCACTCCTAAAATTTAGGATGACCTAGCTACATCACTCAGGCCTGTGAAAGTTTGCTGCTGGGAAGAATTCTTCCCTAGACCAAGCTCCCATCTCTCCAAGAGGTGCATTTACTACAGTGACCAAAAAATCCCTTCTATTGTGGTAAGTGTTCACATTTCAGTGGTATAGCAGCAGACACGCTGAGCTCTGTCTTCCTGGATATATAACTTTGTCAAGTAAAATTTATGCTATCAATTTAAATTAAAATTTTCTGGGTGTTTGAAAGTTACTTCAACTTTTACACTGATGTGAACTTCAGATGAATCGCTCATGTCAGTTAGGTGGGGACGTTTTATAATTCGGGGCTGGGAGGAGACTAATAGCCCCAGTCCACTAAGCGAGGGGCTATGACCAATAGCAGATGGAAGCAGCTCACTGTAACTGGTGATGGTTGTGTTGTTTTATCGACAGGAAGAGGAGCTCAAAGCACACAGCGGACACTCAGCAGAGGAAAAGGAAAACGAAGTTCTCTGAAGCTGAACTGGTCCGAAACCATAACTTCAGCTGAGTAACTCCCACCCCTGCGACAGCGGATATGCGCCTCAGCTAGTCGCTTGGGAGAGCTGTGGGGCCGTACCGCCGCGAGGACGCTCAGCCAGCGGCAGCCACGAAGTTAAAACAAACCGGAGACGGGGGGAGGCGGAGACACGCATGGTTGCGAGGGACCCTGCGACTCACCCCACCCAACCCGCCACATCCAAGGCCCCCTCTCGCTGAAGCGCTGCCCGAGCCCCGGGGCTGCGGCCCGGCGCGGGACGTTCAGGGCAGACTCAGTCGGGCCGGAGCGATGCTGAGGCCGACACCGTCTCCGCGAGCCCAAGGCGGCGGCATCCCCACATCCCGCCCGCCTCCCTCGGCCCGTGACGCAGCCAGGGCGACCGCGCTTCCCGTCGCCCCCTTACCCGGGCGCGATGACCTGTCCGGGCCGCGCGCAGAGCTCGCGCACCACACCGGGCCGCTCCGCCTTCACTCGGCGCTCGGCGGCCGCTCGCGGGGCCCGGGCGCCGGGGCCCTGGGCCGGGGGGGTGGCGGCACGGCCGGGCGGCGGGAGGGGCGCGCACAGAGCCAGCAGCGACCCGATCTTCACCGCCGCTCCCGCTGACACCTTCCACTCCAACAACCGCAGCGCTCGCGGGCCCGGCACCCGGATCTCGGTCACCGCCGCCCCGGGGCCCTCGGCGGCCCCTGCTCCTTCCGTCTCCTCCATGGCTCCGGCGGCGGCTTGTCCCGGCCCCAGGCCGCCAAGGAGAAGGTCGCTATGGCAACGCTCCCGCCACTGACTCAATAATGGGCTCGAACGCTGAGCTGTTATTCTTCCCCCATCCCCCCTTAAAAAAAATCCAAACAGTCACGAGCGGCGCCGACTGGGCGCGAGGTCACGGCCCCGATACGCACGCGCAGGGCACTCTACGTACGCGCCCTTCCAGACTTAAAGGGACAGTAACGCGGAACTCGCTTCCCGGAGCCAGCGAGGGAGAGACTCACGCACATTGACTCTTCCCGCTCCGGGGAAGGAAAGTGACAACCACGCCCCTCCGGCCCACACTTCCGGCACCACGTGCTGACCTCACAATCAACAGCGAGCGCGTGCTCACCTCCCGGAACTCCATAGGTGGTCTACACACACACACACACACGAACCCGCCTGAATCCCGGCATGCAACGCGGCACACAAGAACTACGCTTCCCGGCAGGCAAAGCTCCATATTGACCTTCCCAGCACCTCAGGAACTACCACTCCCGAAATGCACTGCTCCCATTTGCCCCCCGCGCGCATTCCCACACTCCCCGCACTAACTTGCTGGGGTGAGTCTCAGCGACGGCACGCAAGGGAAGGTGGGTGGGGAAGGCGCGCTGCATGCTGGGCTCTGTAGTCTGCAGGGGAGAGCAGCGCCTCAGCATCGTGCAGCCCCGCGTGGCCGCGGTGCGGGCTAGCGGTGGCCGGCGCGCGCAGTGCGGCTGCAGGGCATAGCGGGAAGCTAAGGGGCTCGCAGGGATGAACGAGCGTCCCGTTATTCCAGGTGCCCCGCGACCTCATCACCTCCCTGCTGATCTGTGCCGCCCACCAGAGCTTAAAGTCTGTGGCTTGGTCTACATTAGGAAATTAGGTACAGTTAGGATGCACCTGTCAGGTGAAAAAAAACCCACCCCAGAGCAGGGTTCTTAAACTGACCTAAGTCCCCGTGTAGACAGCACTTGGTTGACAGAAGAATTCTCCCATTGACCTGGCATCCCGCTCTGGAGAAGGTGGATTATCCCCAGGGTAGCTCTGGAGGTAGTGTCTAGCAGGGCTACAGCTCTGGTGCTGTAGCATGTTAAGTATAGACAAGCCTGGGGGCCTTGGACACAGCTGCTGTTTTTCAAAGATAATTCTTCAATGTGATTTTAACTTAGATCTTTCTCCGCAATAAATGAGAGTGAAGTCACTACCCAGAGCTGTTTTGTGATTTCAAAGTGGTTCTGGTTCTGTCCACAAGGCACAGAAATCCCTGAAGTTTTTCAGTAACACATTTATTTCATACATACAAACAGGGCTGCAGCACAGACCTCACTGCTGCCTTAGCTTCTGACACTATGAGCTCCCTGGTCCTGACTATTATACATCTTAGAGCCAATCTGGGTGAGGAAATATTGTTTATTGGACCAACTTCTGTAGGTGAAAAGATAAGCTCTTGAGCTTACACATGAGCTCAGTGTAGCTCAAAAGCTTGTCTCTTTTACTGATAGAAGTGAGTCCAATAATATACAGTACCTCATGTCACCCACGTTGTCCTTCTTCTACATCCTGTTATAAAAGATGTTGCACAGCTCAGGCCCTTGGAAGTTCTAGTTGCAGCTCGTTCTTGGGGGTGGAAAGCTGTCTCACATAACATCTGCTTTAACATGTTTGTTTAGGACGGCATACCTCAGCAACACACTGTGGTTCTGTAAGAAAACTTCATAACACAACAAATACCAGAACAGACCTGACTGAATTTATGCAACAACAGTTGATGTAGTTTGAGAAGGTCAAACATTTATCATTCACTCAATACAATGTATGGGATTTGATGTCTCTTCATGTGCCAGGAAAGGCTGATGTTTTTGATTTGCCATTGGTGTTGATTTTGCTTGTCTTTTCACATTGTTAGGTGGCATATTCTAGTGGTTCCATTGCTGTCCAGGTGTGTGTTAGATAGTGAATTCAGTGTATTCCAATTATCACTGTTTGGAGGATATTGCCTTTCTCGTCACCCCATATCAGGTTTCCCTGGACTGTAGGATATTGTATTGGATGGATTAATTCACTGGTCCAATGATATGTATCAAGTATCAGAGGGGTAGCCGTGTTAGTCTGTATCCACAAAAACAATGAGGAGTCCGGTGGCACCTTAAAGACTAACAGATTTATTTGGGCATAAGCTTTCGTGGGTAAAAAACCCACTTCTTCAGATGCATGGAGTGAAAATTACAGATGTAGGCATTACGCAGGAGTCCTCTCTTGGTATTGACACCTCCTCATCAATTATTGGGAGTGGACCACATCCAAACTGATTGAATTCGCCCTGTCAACACTGGTTCTCCACTTGTAAGGCTTCTCTTCACGTGTCATTATAATAATACCTGCGTTTGTAATTTTCACTCCATGCATGTGTAGAAGTGAGTTTTTTACCTATGAAAGCTTATGCCCAAATAAATTTGTTAGTCTTTAAGGTACCACCAGACTCCTGGTTGTTTTAATGGTATGTATGTCCATCAACCACAACAGTATGGGAGTGGAGGTTTATCTATTCCATACATGTTGCCCATTTCCATCTGCAGGATCTGGCTTAAAGAAATAATCGCACTGTAACTGGTTCTCCAGATTGTAGCTCTGGAAAGTCTCTGGCCTAGTTTTAGCTTTGTTGCGCTTCTTCTCTAATTGATTTGTGACTCCTTCCATTACTTCAGGATATAATAGCACATTGACTATAGGTACCAATGTGCATGTGCGTGTGGACATTAGAGATTGCACAGAGCTGCTGGTCATGCCTTCAGTGGAGGTATTTCTCCATTCTAGAATAGCTTGTCACTTGTTTTCCTTATTCTTTGAGGGGGTTTTTAAAGAGAATTTTTGCTATTTTTATCATTGATTCAGCTTTGCCATTGGACTGACTGTTATAGGGGAGGTTGTAACATGGTTAAATGCCCAATCTTTAGCAAAATGTGCAAATTCCTTGCTGGTGAACTCTGGTCCATTATCTGAGATGATACAATCCAGTATGCCATGCCTACTGAAGTTTTCCATTGCTTTGTCTAGTATCATTGCTGCAGTAGAGTTTGATAATTCATCTAATTCCCCAAAATCAAGATTAGTAATCAGTCCGTGCTCCAGGATCTGTTGGGAATGCTATATAGCTTCAAAGTTTCCTTTTGCTGACTTGCTTGCATTGCAGTTCCTTATCAGGTCTTTAATTTCGTTATTAGCCAGTATACTTGTGGCACTCTGTACCTCAAAGCAGCACTCTGGAACCTCCATATTCATAATTCATATATGGTTGTGATATTTCATAAAAAGCATGCCATGTAAGATATCATATGAAAGGTCATTATCTTCTGAAACCCACTGTGGCTTATGATCACTTTCAGTATGTATGAATTTTTCACCTTGTATGTACTGATCAATTTTTTCACAGGCAAGTACTATTGCTAGACCTTTTATTTCAATTTGAGCATATTGTCATTCTGTCAGAGATAAGGACCTCGATGCAAAGATTACTTATTGTGTTTTTTGCAGGAGGACTGCTCCAAGTCCAGTTTCACTGGCATCACGCTATATAGTAACTGCTTCTTTCACATCATAATATTTTAGCACAAGGTTGTGATGACCAAGTCTTTAATGTGCTTGAGAGCTGCGTCGTGCTCGGGTAGCCAAATCCACACTGCACGTGTATCTAGTAAGTGTCTAAGAGGCTCACATACCTCTGAGAAACAAGGAACGATATTGGTTAGGTAATTTACAAATCCTAATAGCCGTGGCAGGCATTGGTGTTTGAAGGTTTGGGAATTTGCTATATTGCTCTCACCTTTTCTGGATCTGGTCATAGACCTTCTGAGGTCAGCAGGCATCCCATGTGTGGTACTTCTGTGAGTCATTTTCTCTTTGTTGAGTTTTAGGTTGAGCTCCCTGACTCTTTCTAGGAGATTAATGAGATTATGATCATGATCTGATATTGCACCTTTTCCATTGTGTCTCCACACCTGTACACTAAAATGTCCTCAACTATAATGCTAATCCCCTTGAGACCTGCTAATACATCTTGCTGGTGGCATTGATATTCTTTTGCAGCTGATTTGATTCCAAATGGCATTATCAGACATCTGTATCGTTTTGCTGGTGTCCAGAAGTTGGTGAGATAGTTACTTTCTTCATTTAATAGGACTTGCCAGTATCCACATTTTGCATCCATCACTGAAAATATCTTTGATTTAACAAGGTCAGGTATAATTTCTTCTTTTGTGGGTATCTGGTAATGAGCCCTCAACAGCACCTTGTTTAAATTGCTTGAGTCTATGTATATACAAAGTTTTCCCGGTTTTTCTATGGCCACCATGTTTATCCATTTTGCAGGTTCAGTCACTTTGGCAATAATGACATCTTTTTCCATTTGTTTTATTGCTTTCAGTATTTTTTTATTTTAATGCTATGGGGATTCTGCATTGTAGATGTGGCAGAGACGCAGCCACCTAGCCAGTGCAAGTGTAGTGTGCCTGAGAGGCACCCCACTCCTTCAAAAACATCATTGTTGTCCCTCAGCAATCAAGTCATGGAGATGCCACCTGGTTGTGTTTGTCCGTGTGCATTGGTTTCTTTTGCTTGTGAGTTGATTGTATGAATTGTAGGCGAGAGGTTCATGTGTTCGCTTATACTGGCTGATAGAAGTGGTTTCTGTCTGGAGTTCACAACCTGAAATTCTAGCTAGTAAACCTTCCCTTGGTGTTTTGCCTGTAACACACATTGCTCTAGAGGATGGTACCATCATACAGTTTTAATTTAGCATTTTTTGGCTGCAGTTTTGCTGCTCCATCTTGCATAATATTGAGGAAGTCCTTGTATCCCATTATATTTACAGATGTTCCACTATCTATTTGGCATTCTATTTCTTCCTTGTGCCACCACTTCAATGTTACTTTCCAGTTTCTGCATATAGTCCATAAGCTGGACATTTGCCTGCTGTGGATCTTGTACCACAGTATCCACAGCTTTCATTGTGAGGTGTGCTTGCCTTTTTCCAGTACTTACATGGTGTTATTATTTATTTCCTGTGGATTCCTGTATTTGTTTTTGTATAGATAATGTATACTCTCAGTCTCCTTAGTGTTTATCATCTTCATTTGAGTGAGAGCTTGTTCACTCGCTTGGTACATTTCTATGGCTCCTGCCAGTGTTAACTTGGGGTTTCTGAGCATTCTTATCTGAACTCCTTTGTCTTTGGTTCCTATGACTAAATAATCTTGTATCAATCCTCTTTCAAAATGCCATACTCACATGAATCTGCCCCATTTTGTGCAGCTAGACAATATATGGTACTGGTCAGTGGTTTCTGTAGATGCTTGCTTACATTGGAAGAGATAGTGTTCACATATTAACATTTCTTGTAGGTTCAGAATGTTTTTGGAGTGCACCCAAAATTTTGCAGACTGTTGGTGGCATGTCCAGGTGCTGCCGGAGCATGTGGTATTCTTTCTGTTACAGTCCTTATTCTTTTATCTTTTTCATTCAGTCCTGTGGCAATTTCACAATTTTCCAATTGTGCTCTGAAGAACTGCCAGTTGTTGAACACATTCCCTTTCATGTCCATGGGTTCAGGAACAGAAGCAGGCTTGTTGCTATGACTGAGTTTTGTGTTTATCTGTCTGCTTATGTAAGTCTAACAATCAGATCTGCTAATTGCTTTGTCCTTGCAGTGGCACATTTACTTTTGACACCATGTTCTGGTTCTGTCAATAATGCACAGAAATCCCTGAAACTTTTTAATAACCGACCTTTATTTCATATAGCTGAGATATTACAAACAGGGCTGCAGCACTGACTGCTTCCTTATCTTTTGTCACTCTGATCTACCTGGTGCTTACTGTTTACATCCTGTTATATAATATGTTGCACAGCTCAGGCCATTGGAGGTTCTGGCTCCCTCTTGTGGGTGGAAAACTGTCTCGGATAACAAATGATGTATTCTCTGCAATGCAAAAGAAACCCAATTCCCACGTAGCTCTTAATTTAAATACCAGAGTTGAAGATGTATACATGACGAAATACTGTTTGGTATTTTGTCATTTATAGACATTCAAAGTCCAATTCTTTATTCAAGCAGCATTTGCAAGACAGAAGATTGCGTTTGCGATACATGGCAGCATTTCCCACCAACATAAAGCTTCGGGTATGGGCTACTGAAAAGTTTCAGGAATTTCTGTCAGCCCCAGCCGTGGGCGGCATGGAACTCGAGGGGCGGGGGAAGGAGGGGAGGCAGCCTCACCTCCTGTCCTGGGTAGTGGAGGATGGTTCTGGCGAGCCCTGTAGGTGGGGAGGGGGGCAGCTTGGGTGAGCCTGGGCTGTCCTGTTTTTACTTTAGGATATATAGTCACCCTACAACTCACAGATGCATGAGGGAGTAGTGGATAGGGCTGGATATTCTCTCATTTTTTTCGCCCAGGGGCAAAGGATCATGCTGTCTTCTTACTCAGGCCGAACTCCCATTGACTTCAATAGGAATTTTGCCTGTTTAAGAAATATAGGATTTGGCCATGCATGCACTTGTGTATATATTCCCAAAACAGGACCTGATTCTGCAAGTATGCACATGAGTAACTTTATTCATGTGAGTAGTCCTATTGAAGGTTACTCACCTATGTAAGTTTTATACATATTTTGTCAGATGTGTAGTTTTAACAAAGATTTTTATGTAATACACTGATTGTTTTTGAATACATTAATCGTTTTGAGTCTAAAAGAATAGAAGTTATATACAATTTTAATATCAGCATTTCTTCTTTTTTTTTATTTTTTTTTAAATAAACCCCAGACAATAAAAATACAAAAGCAATTTTCCCTCTCTTGTTATTGACACCTCCTCATCAATTTGGGAGTGGACCACATCCACCCTGACTGATTTGGCCTTCACTGGTTCTCTACTTGTAAGGTAACTCCCTTCTCTTCATGTGTCAGTATATTTATGCCTGCATCTGTAATTTTCACTCCATGCATCTGAAGAAGTGGGTTTTTTTACCCACGAAAGCTTATGCCCAAATAAATCTGTTAGTCTTTAAGGTGCCACCGGACTCCTTGTTGTTTTTGTGGATAGAGACTAACAGAGCTACTCCACTGATATTTGATTCCAGAATTACCCAAAGATAAATAACTCAGCATAGGGCATCATTAGCAAATGGTAATATTTAAAAAATTATCACAGAAGACTAATGACCAAAGATTAAGGATCTTTAAATCCAGTGAACTATATATTTAAATAAATTTATAGGATCTTCAGTGGTACTCATGACTGCATCATTTGAGCCCTTCATGTACAATAATGAATGTCTCAGAAGACACCTGTCAGATAGAGAAGTTTAATTAATTCTGTTTTACTGATGGGGAGTAGAGGCACTGAGAAATTAAGGTTAAAATATTCAAAAGTGTCCCCTAACTTTGCGTGCTCAACTTTGAATATCACGCCTAAGGTGACTCAAGATGGACATCCAAAAAAATTATGTACCAATAATTAGTGGCCACTTTTAAAAATTTGATTCCAAATAAAGGTCACACCAAAAGCCTGTGGTAGAGTTGGGCCAGAGCAGAGTTCCAGTCCAGAGTACTCGAACCATAAAATTATTCTTCCTTTCACAGCACCTGATTCCTCAATTATGTCCTTAACTTTAAGCATGTGTTTAAATCCTATTGAAATTCCCTGCCTTTGAAATACTGTACCAATTAAATCACTTTCCCTATGACCCTTAAAACTGAAAATTGTTATAAGTGAGGCGCAAATCCAATATGAAACAGCTTTTGAAAAGTAAGGTTAAATCCAAATAGCCAAACAATCATGGCAAACAGGGATCAACAGAACAGAATTCCATTGCATAGGTTTGCTGAAACAATGTTTTTCTCATCATTTGTTATATTTACCTAAGAAACCCAAAATAAATATACATTTCTATATATAAACAGCATCTCTGTGGAACTTCTTGCTCTTCATTTGAATTTGTGAACTGTAGGTCACTGATTCAGATTTAGCCCAGGACAATAGTAGCTGAAAGGCATTATCATCTGATGGCTGTTCAGTCTACGGGAAATGATTATGTCATAAAAACCATCAGGTCACATCACAAAAGCCACCACCACATTTGAGATTTACTAGCACCTATTTTGTGGTCTCAGCAGAAAGGCCAAAGACTGTATATTGAGTTACCCTGTCACACACAAAGGATGTCTCTTCAGGCCAAAGTGAGGCCCATTAGGTGAGAAAGCTTTTACTGCCACTGCTTGTACCTATTTTTTGGATAATCAATGAAAACTCTAGCCCGCCAGTGCCTTTTCATGAGTATTAAAAATTCTCTTTAAAAATAAAGAAAATATAGATTGAATAGATATACACAGCACTGAATTATAGACGGACTGGTAGCACCAACTACTACAGTGGAACCCCATTTATCTGATCTAATTGGGATTGGGGCCAGATTGGATAATCAAAAATTCAGATAATTAGGAGAATGAGCAGGGCTTGGGCTGTCAATCCCAGGAGGTGGTGCTCCAGCTGTCAGCCCCGCCACCTGTTTCAGTTAATATGGAGATACGGATAATGGAGGATCAGATAAATGGGGTTCTACTGTATTAGAGTTACCTGACACTTCTCATTATAAGACCCTGTTTTCAGTTGCTTATAATTTCACCAAACTTTAACTGCACAGGTTGAAAGTTTCCATGCTGGGCATCTGCCTGAGGCTAAATATATTTGTGTTGAATATTTCAGCCAAAAATGTTCAGCCATTTCCAAGAATGAGGAAAGGGAAAATATGTTGTTTTGCCCACATTAAAAATTCTTCCATTTCCTTCTCATTCAAGTGCTTTTGCACCCTGCCTCCCCTCCTGCTTTGGAGCAGGAACTTGAAATTTGGCAGAAGTGTGGCTCTTCGCCCAAATTTGTCCGAGTTGGAAGTTGGCCTTCTTTTTGGGAGTGGGGGTTATTAATTTCATTTTTGGGGATGTCTTTTTAGCAATGTTGGGGTTTTATGTAGATGTCCAAACCAATCAGGGTTTTCCACCTCTTTATTTTTGTATATACTATACTATAATGAGTAATGTATGTTATATACATTACTCATTACAGCAGTGTATAATGTAATGAGTAATCTCTTTGAATGTTCCCAAGTGCTCTTTAACATAGTATTGTTTCAAACAACACTACATTGAAGTGCACTAGGGAACCTTTAGGCTTACCAGCAGGGTCTACATGGACCAATTAATGTGCAACACATTAGTGCACTTTAGAAATCACACCCCCATGGTTGCTCTGTATAGACAAGCCCTTAGATTCAAGTAACCATTTCCAGTGTTGTTCCAGAGTTTATTGGATTAACACCTATTTCTTTTTCTTTTTTTTTGTATTAGGGGTGTTTTATTGGTTAGAACCCAAAATCAGAAGCCCTTTCACAAATGACAGGCCAGACATGCTCAGTAGAGTTTTCTTAGGTTTTAGCAGTTAAACTCTGCAAAGGTTCTGTTCTCAATGAGCATGCTTCAGACTCTGATAGCTCCTAGGGCTGACCAGACTGTGCATTGCACAGTCCCCACAGAGCAACTGAGAGAGCATGCTTCTACTCTTATGACTCCCACTTGTGTGCCTCCAGGGCAGCATTCAACTGTCTTAATTATGAGACCCTCCTTATTTTCCCTGCAGTCTCCTGCCTCCTTCATTACGCACCTTCTGACCTGCCTGTCCCAATACTTGCAAATAGGACACACCTTCTAACTTCCACAAGAAATGAAGCAGGGGTCCTACTGACAATCTCTTTTACTACACAACCCTGCTTCCTTCCCAGAACAGATCCATCCTGGGCACTAAATGAAATAGGGATCCTGTGGAAAAAATAGTATGTGATAGTGTAATTAAAGACTACCATAACATATATACAAGGAGGCCAAATTAAGGTTGGGCAGCCTTAATTCTGGCATTTCTAACTTTTAAGTGCTTGACGTTACAACCTTAATAATGTTCTTCTAGCATAGTTTTTGTGTGTGTAGTATAGCTATATAATTGAAAGAAGATGTGGTCATTCTTTTGTTTGTTTGCATACAACACTTTTAAAATGTACAGAAATCTTGCCTGACTGTTGCTGGGGTAGCTAGGAGGCAGCTGGCATTTGGTTTTTCAACTCAGATGCAGAATGTTACACAGTTAGTCTCTGTTCTCTCTCACACACTCTCCCTCACCCTCATGAAGGCTTTATGGGTTCATTTGTTTTGTTCTGTTTTTGGGTTAATCTGAAATAAAAGTAAGCAAGACTGAAATATCCATGTTTTGCTCTTTGCGTATGAGAAATCAAAACCTATACAAGCAACAAGCATCGAGGAGAGTAACAGAACACACTGGACTGCACTCTGAGACCCCTAGTGCACAGGAACTCCAATGGATGTGCTGGCCTGAAGAGTCCCACCCCAACTCTCATTCTGACCAATGAGATTATGTCTTTGATTGCTGCCTCCCATCCCCTTTTCTTCCTGACACTCTTCAGTAAGGCTCCCTCCCTCCCCTCCATCTTCCTCTGTGTGTAGTAGGAAGCACAAAGTGCCTGTGCAAGTGTGTATGGGCAGGATGCTGAAACCTGCTCTCCGTGTTTGTGACCCCCATCCTCTTCAGATGTCCCTGTTTCTGCTCAAAGGATTAGAAAAGGGATCCCACGAACAGATAGGTTGCTGGGACCAAAGAGCTAAAAGAGAATGAGACACATATCACCACGGAGCAAGAAAACTGCTCAGGAAATGTCCTTGGGCCTAGCAATAAGACAGGCTAGGGTGTGAAGAGCCACTCAAAACCCCTCTATCTCATGGGGAGAAGTAGTCATGGGGGAAAGGGAAAGAGCTGACCACTTAGCAACAGCATCATCTGGACCTGTTGGGAGACGGGAGTGGAGACCCAAGATCAGCTCTTGATTACGGCTGTAATTTGTTCGGTTTCCACCAGTAGCAACAACCCTGATTAGGTTGTGCCTTAAGAGACCACTCAAAGTATCCCAAAACTCAATGAGTATAATTCTACTCAGTCTGTATTAGATCACCTCCATTAAACAAGGAATATTTGTCAAACTGCAGTAGCCTTTTATAACACGATCCAGTGTGTGGAGGTGAGATCCATTTGACAAAATTGCAGAACCATGTGATAAATGAATTTATCATGAGCCTTTGACAGCCACACCTGCTCTTTTCACATTAATTCATCTCCAGTATTTATTCTAACATTCCAAACTATGAGCCACTCTAAACCACTGCCAGTTTTTAAAAGTCAGCCTAACTCAAAAGCGTTTCCTCTTTGCACTCTACCCACCATCCAAAAATTTACAACTGCCTTAGGGCCAGAGTGGACAAGATGCAGACCTTTATCAGTGACAAGGTTTGTAGGTGTAAAAATGTCATGACTTTAAAGTCTGATATGTCATGGCCTTGCAGAGCTAGAAATGTCAATATTGTTCCATTGGGAAGGGGTGATTCCCAGTAAGGCAAGAAAAACCTTCCTCACACTTCCTAATACGCTGGTGCTTGCAAATTCCTGATCTCTGTAAAACTCAGCAGGGTAGCTTTTGCAACAATGCTAAGTATTTAAATGAGTATTCCACATGTCAAATAGTAATGAACTAGCTCAGCAACCCTTTGCCCCCCCCCCCCCCCGCCCTCCCTCTACACACACAACTGCACAAAAACAATTTTTGACTTTCCCTGCACCTGTAACTGTGCAAAGCTAAGGCAGCATCTCAGCTGGAAGATTACAAGTTAAATCCTAAATAATAATAATTATTGTTTCTAGTTATTTTGAATTCACTGACAAAGACCTTTACAAAATAATTGCACTGATCAATCCCAGATAAGGTGCAAGGGAAAATCCCTGAGTTGATGTGTGATGAGAACATTGGGAGGAGAATCTGTAATACTCTTCTGTTCAGCAAGTGTAATTCTGAGGCATATACTGTGTTAAAATGCTTGACTTTGTGTCTGGTAATAGCAGATGGTTTACATTAAAAAGCAGATGTTTTCCGCACTCTTCAGTTAGAAAAGGACATCAGAATTAACCACACCCACTTATTTAAAAGTACATAACATGAACAAAGGCATTTGCTCTAGATATCAGCTTCACAGGACTGCAGCCTGTAAGGCATTGGGCTGGTAGCTACAGCCCTCTGAGCAAACAAGGTTTTCAAATGATAGATGAGTGAAGGCTTTGAAGGAATTTTAAAATACAGGATTGGTTTGTAAGAAGGTAAAAAAGATACTTCACAATTCACTTATTTCAAGCTTCTACCTCACTAACCTGAACTCGTACTTGATACCAGACACCTCTGTGTTCCTGGGGAACCAGCGTGCAGTATCCAGCCAGACTCATGAAAGACACCTCCCTACCCCCCAGCCTCTGCTTAAACCAAAACCCATCAGAAGAAGAAAACTTGCAGAGAGCAGTAAAGGGCGTTGGGAGACACACCTAGACCCCTCCTGACAAGATTAAGACATCTCCATTAGCATACAGAATGGAGAGCAGAGACAACTCCCCTAGCCTCATCTGCATGAAAGATGGGACAGGAAGACATCTCAATTTACATACAGAATGGAGAACAGCAAACCACACTGAATTCTGGGACCAGAAAAAGCAGGGAAGCACTGCATCCTGGGAATCTCTGCTCCAGATGCTAATAAACTTACGCCTGCACACACACCCAGCTCAGCAGTTATCAGACCAATTCTAGTAATGAATCCTTAATTGATATCCAAATACTGAAGCAGCCTACTTGCATTGTGAGTTCCCTGGAAGAAACCACCACCCATAGCCAAGAATGAACAGATCCTATTGTCTAGTCTAAAGAAAACCCTTGAGTCGTCAGTTTACCTATAAACAAATCTAGTGTTCTCCCTTGAACCATTGTATTTTCTCTACAAAAATCCCTACTCACCCTCTAGTCAGGGTTCTGATGCTTAGATCCAAACTAGGCATCAGTTCCACTGGACCTCCATCATCTCCTCACTGATCATGCTGGGGACTCTGCCTGCCTCTTGCCCTCAAGACTCTCAGCTACCACCATCATCTGGGAACCCCGACCAGTTCAAGCTTCAGGGAGCGGTGTGACCCCCTTCTTTCTCTCTCTCTCTGTTTTCCTGTCTACCTTAGGTATTAGCCTTTAATCATGTATGTTATGTTGGTTTAGTCCTCTTACTTATAGCCATGACTGTCTCTACTTCCCGTATGGGTGATAGACCCTCACCGCTTATCGACTGTTTCCTGATCCCGCCACCGGTTACCCACCCCTCATTGGGGACATTGCAGTCTGTATATACTATGTGTGCTGCCCAACCCCAAAACACCAACATACCCCTATATTCTGTATGTTACCCCCAATGACCAATAACTGACGCTTCAAATTTTCTGTATCGTTTATTTTTTAAATATCACTATTATTCAATAAATAACTTCTATGGTTAAGTTGGTTGCTTCTCTCTCTCTCTTGCTGAACTTTACTCGTTTGTGTTTTTAGCTTCCCCCATTCACTCTACAGCAACGCTTCTTTTACCTAAGCTAAAGATCCCTGCAGGGCCCAAAATACTGTGGAGTTTGCTCATCGAGTAGGTTACTGCCAGTACAATTGTGTTGGGGGAGTAGGGATAGGGATGTGCTGAATTTGGGACACATAAGGGTAACAGCTTGAAAGTGCTGCTTGACCTAGTCCATGGAGCCCAGTGGCATATAAGGAGAGACAGTTTGAAAGTGCTGCTTCCTCCAGCCCAGTGAGTCCAGAAACATATAAGGGGTCAGCTTGACAGTGCTGATTGACCCGGTCCGCTCAGACTTGCTCTGTTAATGTACATCTGGGTGTGTGGGTGTTCATCCGGTTCTGGGGTGGGAGTAACCCAGCCCTAGGGAACCTAGGTCCTGCAGGATAGCTCCATTAGGAGGGGACTTGCAGAAGGGAGAAGTAGAGCTCCATATGTAAACACAAGTGACACAAGCAGTACATTGACAGGATTACAGAACCCCCTTCCCCAGAGGAGTAACCCGAATAAATGAGCATTCCCCAAAGTAATGGGCACATCTGGTAACATCTTCCCTTGAAATAAAATAGACCCCACCGTATTTTAGGCATTCTATCCTTAACAAAGAAGCTTGAAGTGTATTAAATGCTGTCTCTTCAGGATGGCTGGCTGTTTTTCTGCTCAGATTGGGTGACTTCTGCTGCGTAGATCTGTCATAGCACATTTAAATTGCACTGATACCTTACTGTAGTAATTCTAGGGAGGTAGTAGAGCGCTAAGTGCAGCTAAGTTTAAGCATGTGAACACAGCCATTAGTACATTCAAAAGATATGGTTCTCTCACGCCAGCTGCCTGGCAGCCAGGATCACAGAGTGGGCGACGACCGGGGGAGCCATCAGCCCTGCCCAGAAGGGCTTTATGCCGTCGGAGGGGTGCTACGAACACAACTTCCTGCTCCAGACCGTCATCCAGACGACCAGGAGAATGCGGAAGCAGTGCGCGATAGCGTGGCTTGACCTGGCCAACACCTTCGGGTCCATCCCCCACCACCACATCTTTGACACACTCCAGGAGTTTGGGATGCCAGAGACCTTTCTTCACCTGATCCGGGAACTATACGAGGGCTGCAGCACCACCATCCGCTCGGTAGAAGGGGAGACTGCCGAGATACCGATCCGCAGCGGTGTAAAGCAGGGCTGCCCCCTCAGCCCGATCGTCTTCAACCTCACCATGGAGCCACTCTTGTGGGCGATCGTTGATGGCGCCGACGGCTTCGACCTGCACGGCGAGAGGGTGAGCGTCCTGGCCTACGCGGACGACCTAGTCCTGATCACGGATGACCCCAAGAGGCTCCAGGGCATGCTTGACACCATCGGGAGAGCCGCGGACTGGATGGGACTCCGCTTCAATGCCAAGAGGTGCGCGTCCCTCCACGTTGACGGGAGCAAGAGGGACTCGGTACTGATGACGGAGTTCCTCATCCAGGGCGAGTCCGTCGTTCCCCTGGCGGAGGGGCAGGCATACCAGCACCTCAGCATGCCGACGGGCTTCCGCGTCCGGCAGACCCCCGAGGACACCATTCGGGAGATCCTGCAGGACGCTACCAAGATCGACGCATCCCTGCTGGCGCCGTGGCAGAAAATCAACGCCCTCAACACCTTCCTGATCCCCCGCATCGCCTTTATCCTGAGAGGATCCGCCGTGGCAAAGGTGCCCCTCAACAAGGCAGACAACACCATCCGGCAGCTGGTCAAGAAATGGCTGCCCCTGCCCCAGAGAGCCAGTAATGAGCTCATATACATCGCACACAGGCACAGTGGCGCCAACGTCCCCCGCATGGGAGACCTGTGCGACATCGCGGTCATCACGCACGCCTTCTGCCTCCTGACGTGCCCGGATGCTAAGGTGAGGAACGTCGCAACGACCGCCCTGCGCACTGTCATTGGGAAGCGAATCGGCAGACCTCCCTCCGACCGGGATGTGGCCACCTTCCTGAGCGGCTCCCTCGACAGTGAGTTCGCCCGGGACGGGGGCGACATCGCCTCGCTGTGGTTCCGCGCCCGCAATGCCACGCACTGACTGGGGAAGTGGCTGGGCTGTCGCTGGGTATGGAGCGAGGAACGACAGGAGCTGGGAGTCCTGGTGCCGCAGATCGGGACGGAGGACAACACCATCGTCACCCCCGGAGCCAGAGGCGTGCTGGAGAGATCTCTGAAAGCCACCGTCCACGTGCTGTACGTGGACACCCTGAAGAAAAAAACGGACCAGGGTAAGGCCTTCGAGGTGACCAGCAAGTGGGACTCCAGCAACCACTTCCTCCCCACGGGCAGCTTCACCCGGTTCGCCAACTGGCGGTTCATACACCGCGCCCGGCTGAACTGCGTCCCCCTCAATGGAGCCGTCAGCCATGGGAACCGGGATAAGCGCTGCAGGAAGTGCGGGTACATCGCTGAAACCCTGCCCCATGTCCTATGCAGCTGCAAGCCCCACGCCAGAGCCTGGCAACTGCGCCACAACGCCGTCCAGGACCGCCTCGTGAAGGCCATCGACCCACGCCTGGGAGAGGTCACCGTCAACCGCACCGTCCCCGGCACTGACAGCCCGCTGCGCCCGGACATCGTCGTCAGGGCCAAGGATGGAAAAAAGGTCATCCTGGTCGACGTAATGATTCCATTCGAGAATCGGACCCCGGCCTTCCATGAAGCCCAAGCCCGCAAGCTCGAAAAGTATGCCCCCCTGGATGACACCCTGCGGACAAAGGGCTACGAGGTGCACACTGATGCTCTGCTCATTGGGGCCCTGGGTGCCTGGGACCCATTTAACGAACGCGTGCTAAGGACCTGTGGGGTAGGCCGCCATTACGCGCGGCTCATGAGATGCCTAATGGTCTCGGACACTATTCGTTGGTCACGGGACATCTACACAGAGCACATCACCAGCCACCGCCAATACTGAGAGTGAGCCGGTGAGACCTCGTGCACCCGCAAGGGGGAAGAGACCTATAAACCCCCCCTGCTGGACTTTATCCCCTGAGCCCTGAACCCACCGAACCTAACTGAATCCCACCACGTGAGGGTCACCCCATCCCCATTACCCAGCCCGCTTACTTATACCCATGACTGTCTGTACTTTCTGTATGAGTGATGGACCCTCACCACTTTGTCAGCTGTATCTTGATCCCGCCCACCATTTGCCCCCCCATTGGGGACATTGTAGTCTGTATATATTATGTGTGCTGCCCAATCCCAAAATACTAACATCCCCCTATACTCTGTATGTTACCCCCAATGACCAATAACTGACACTTCAAATTTTCTGTATCGTTTATTTTTAAATATTTTCTAATAAAATTTTACCTCACCTGCATTGTACATACTGGGCCAATTTAACTCACTGCACCCTAGCTGGTATGATTCACCTCAGGGAGGGCAAACGGTGGCATTGCCACATGCCCTACCTTGGGATTTCCGCTAGGGGAGGATAGTTTTAATCTCAGCAAGGTGCTCCACAAAAGTCCCCCTTGAGGAGGCTTCAAAGGAGATGTGTATGATCCCCCAGCCACTCTAACCACAATTCTTATCTAGCTGACTCTATCTGATACTGAAGCTGAACTGGCTGACTCTGAGCCCCAGTGGAGGTGAAGTTGCAGATGCTTTCCATTGTTGCAATTCCTCCCCTGCTTCTCCTCAGCCATGGACCCTCTGCCAAGGTTTGTGCCAGTTTTACAGGTTCAATCTACACTCATTCTTTTACACTGCATATAATAAAATGTACATTTGAGACTCAATCCTCTTCTCACTTAAGTCAACAGAAGCTTTGTTATTGCCTTAGGGAGAGTAAGCAAACTCTTAATATCCTAATAAATAATAGTCATAAATATTATATATGTGCAATGTCAGTGAGTTAATGTCACTAAGAGAATCTTAACTTTTATGCTACCTCAGTTTCTGTGTTTGAAAATGCAGCCGCATTGCTGAGTTAACATAGTTTCTTGCATTTCATTTCTTTGCAAGAACACCCCTGGTGAAACTTTATGGATTTCCGTGGAAGCATATCAGAGATTAGTTTTGCTTCTTTATTTTTATTTACTTATTTATTTTAAAGGAAACCTGAAAGCAAAATAGATAGAAAAGCAATAGGTCCAGGAATGGTAGCATTTAAATGATCCCAACTGGGTCTTGTGCACAAAAGGGGTATTTTTGCACTGCTGCAACTACACAGAAGTAATTGCACTAATGCAAAGCCCTAGTGTATATGTGGTGCACCAGTGTAAAAACTGACTTGTGTGAGTGCAACTTACTTGTCTCAAACCTGGTACAAATTGCAATACATCTACACTGCACTAATGCATCTATGTGAATGTAGCTACAGCTACATCTCCAGTGCAGACAAGTCCTTAGGGCCTGATCTTGTAAATCCTTATGGGAGGCATCCTTACTCATAAAACAATCCCATTGCCTTCCATGGGGCTACTTGCATGAGAGTGTTAGAATTTGGCTTTAGACCTTGAAGCTCAAATTTCTATGAGATACATGACTCAGCAGTTCTCCACTCCCCTTGGTAGGGGAGATCTATGACTCAGCATTTCCTCCTTCCTCAGTTGGGAGGGGAGACAGCTGCAGCTCATGATAGAGGCTCCTGTAGCATCATAGTACAGATCCTCTAAAAAGTTCTTGACAAGTTCATTGACCAAAAAGGACGTGACTACAATAGGTTAAAACTTGTTCAATTCCACCATTGTTAGCGGTGCTAGTGTCATGGTGTAGACGAGACAGCCTGCCAGCACCCGACACCATTTAATGCATTGTGTCTAGTAGACTTGGTCTGAGCAGGTGAGATGACATGGTGCTTAGAAGTGTCAGCCACCAATGGGCTCTCTACACTAAGGCTCCTAACGTTGCTAAACCAGTGGCGCTTAACCCCATTTAGCAAAAGTGGAAGATTTTTGGAAAATGATCCTGGTGTAGATGGATCCAAAGAGCATGAGGGAAGGCTCTGACATATCCTTTGCACCCACAACTATGGGTGCATTAGTGAAGGAGCCAAAAGGGTTGGGGAATTTCCACAGTCTGCCTCCATAAGCTCCTCCTAACTGCAACGTTTTAAAGAAAAGGGTAGACCTTTTATTAAGTATATATATAAGATTCAATTACTCAAACAAAAACCTTTACAGACTTCTGCCACAGGCCACTGAATAGACTGTATCCTTTTAAATATGAAAAAGAAATATTTCTGAACACACATTCAAGACAAGTTGATGGCAGTAGTGTAGCTAGATACTGTGGCTTGTGTTATTATCTATTCCCACAAGGTGGCACAAATGGACTTCTCTAAAAGTCTGCATATGATACAATATTTGTCTATAGCTCCTCTGCACAAAATGCCACAGAATGCTCAACAGAGCAAGATGAAGTTGCAAAATATTGGGTCTAATAACCCTTGTTTATACAGAAAGAGAAAACAATGAAAAACAATGGCTAAAGCAAAAGAAAAGAATGCTCAACTGGGAAGATGCAAGCATGCCTTTACACTAGTCACAGTGAGTGATGACTGCGATGAGTGAAATAAAAACATTCCTCATCCACTAATTTGAACAGGAAGATTTCAAGGTAAAATTTGAAGTGATTCACAGGGTGCTTTTCATCTGCACAGAAATTATGGCCAAGGTTGACGCTAAGTGAAGAAACATCCTAGAGTGGTGGTTTTCAACCTTTTTTCATTTGCAGACCTCTAAAAATTTTGAATGGAGGTGTGGACCCCTTTGGAAATCTTAGACATAGTCTGCGGACCCCAAGGGTAAGTAGACCAAAGGTTGAAAACCACTGTTCTAGAGTGAGAAGCCTGATGAAGGAAAGCATGTTCTGAGAAGAGTAATTGAGAAGAGTATTTTCTTCAGTTTCTTGTTGAGTAAAGAGACAGGCCACAGGCTGGTCAGTAGCAAGTGAGGAAGGGTAAGGTGAGAATTTTGCCTTTCAAAAGAGAGGATGATACCAGTGCTTTTAAGTGGGATGGGGGAATATGTGTATACCTACATGAGTGACCAGAGATGACACACTAGCTGCAGCATTAATATAGAATGCTCACAAGGTAGCCACATAATGTTGTCCTGCAAACTACAGATTGAGACATTAAAGCTAGGATTAAGTGGCTGAGATGGTGGGAGTGAGTTCTTTCTGCTCTAACTAAGGAACCTATTATCATAAATTCATATGCTGAGAATCACAGTGAGTTCTTCCTAAAATGGGATCTAAATCTTTCCTTTCCCTTATTTTAGCTATAAATTCTGTCTCCATATGAATGCTGCTGGTTGTTTTTCCACTCCATTATTTGGGGGAAGCCTGTATGAAAAGGTGACTTTTGCATCATGCCCTAAACATAGCAAAACTTGCGCTCATCCTGATCTCTGTTGACAGGCAGTTCCATAGCTCAGGACCCTAAGTTGAGAAAGCCTTGCCACTGTTTCTTAGTAGTTTTACCTGAGGTCCTCTCAGCCACTACATGCCAGCAGCTCACAGTTCCTGCAGCATAACTCAGATGGAGAGGCAGTTCCTGAGTTAACACAGGCCTAACTTATTACATATTTTATAGGACGAGTACCTCGAAGGAGTTATGGTAAGTACTGGGGAAGCCAGTCGTGGGATTCAATGTCAAACCTGGCTGTCAAGTATTCAGATAAATGCATGTTCTACAAATTTTTGTTTGGAAAAAAATGCTTCCATGTCCCACGGCTTGAAAGAGAAAAGAGCAGATCTCCAGGGTCATAGTGCTTACCATACTAAATCCACATTTTTCTGAAATAGTAAATTGTGGTCTAAAGGCTTCAGACTAAAACCATGTTTGAAGTGTCAGAGCATAAGTTAGAGCCGTCCCCTGACAGCATTCAATTATGGACCAGACGTTCTGGTAAACATTCTACTTTTTTATTGCATATTTTTTACATTATCTATATAACATCTCTTTTTCTCTCTTTCCCCATTAACTGACTTATGGCTTTTTTTTCCTTTTGGCTTGTTCCTTTAAAAAAATATATATATATTTAAAGCCCTGTGTTGAGTCATTGGAAAACAGTCGTTTTATCCAGTGAACAGGAATTTATGACATATTTACAAAATGGAGTTCACCCTGTTTTCACAAGTCTACAAAACCAAACACCCCCACTTCCCAAGTAAAACAAAAACAACCACCACCCCAAAAACTGCATTTAGGGCCAGATCCTACAAAGTGCTGAATGCTTCAGCTCCCACTGACTTCTGTGGCATCTCTCTGAACGCTACTCAGTCACGTGACCACACCTTGACCGAATTAACTAAGCTCTCATCAGAATGCAGGGAGCATGTCTTCTGTGTCTGGAAGGTGCATAGGCTTTAGGTGCTATTTCAAGAGCAGAGATAAATGAATAAAATACTACCCCAGATTCTGCTCTCAACAATGCTGGTGTAAAATCTGGAGTAATTCCAGTGAAGTCAATAGAGTTACTCTGCATTTACACTGGCATAATTGAGAGCAGAATGTGCATCATCCCCTACCATATACAATGGGATCAGAAATATGCTGGGTTGTGTGCATGGTTGTTGCTATCAGGGTTTCAGCATAGTTTTCCTACAGTGTGAACAGAGACTTTTCTAAAACTGTCATAGATTTACAATTTGTTTTAATATAAAACAATTCCCTATCCACAGCAGTCAGGGATACAATGCTACAGAACTTGGCTTGCAACGATCATGCTTAAACCAGCAAGTTTCTGATCCCTGCATAGACAGGATCAGGGCCTGGTGAGGATTGCTTTTGAGGGTTTGTCTATACGTAGAGCTGCACCAGTGCAGCTGTGTCACTGTGGTGCTTAATGAAGATACTACCTATGCTGACAGGAGCGCTCTCTCATTGGCATAGGTACTCCACATCCCCAGGAGACAGTAGCTATGTCAATGGGAGAAGCCCTCCGGTTGACATAGCAGTGATGTAGTTATATCGACCTAAGTTCCTAGCATAGACCAAGCCAGACTATCAGAAAGCCTGTCCTTCTCCCTTCGTACAAAGCTGAGGGTGTCGCACCTTCATAACACTCCCGGTCTCCTCTTCCAAGGAGTAAGAAATTGATTTCCATGATCACTAGTTCAGTGCAGAGCTCTTGCTAATTCTGCCTCAAGGTCTCCAAAGCAGCCCAATGTTCACATTTTGTAGAGAATAATCCAATTCTGTTGAGCTGGACAATGTAATAGCTTCTTACCTTTCACCACAGGATGGCAGTGCAAGATTTTAGTTTCCTGCCTCTGGATTTGCACAGTGTGTACGTGTCTTTTGTGCATGTGGCAACGTAGTTAGAAAATTAAAAACAGTGATGCTTTTTCCATTTTGAAAACAAAGATACAGTAGGCTCCTCTCAAATAGGGTTGGATTATAATATCCCTAATGGAACGGGGGAAAAGTGCTGCTTGCTGCTGCTGACTCTGAGATCCTGTCATGAAAAATCATGTCTCAGTAATGCATCTCAGTCCTGATTTTAGCATCTATGCAGACTATATAATTGATCAGTTTACAACTCTCACTGTATAAAATGGTTCTTAATAGAAGCAGAGACCCGAAATTACATTGTAAGGACTGTAGAGATAGTAGCTATTAAGTGCTTTTTGAGTTTGGGGGGTTGGCTTCCAAAATTATGTCCTATATTTGTACATTAAAGAGTATCTTTAGAAAAGTTTCAACCCCAGTCCATTTATGATGATTCTACTGATTTGTCATTGCATAAGCAACTTTCCGGCACTGCTGTTCACAGCTACTAGCCTCCTGTTAACCTCTGGACACATTTAAAAAGTAATTTGCCTTCAGATTAGCATGCATTGCAGAAAACATCAGCTAGGGATACATTACTGCCAAGAGCAGTAACAGCTATATTGCTGAACATCGCTGTGAAATTTTACGGAAACAAATTATACCCATATAAACACCTTTATACGGGTATAACTGTCTCCATGCCAGAGGGTTGCACTGATTTATCTAAACCAATTTTTCTATTGATTTAATTCAATCAGTACAAGAACTGCATGTAGACAAGCCCCTAGAGTTGGAATTCAGTGGTGTCAATGCTTATGATTTTATTCATTTTTTATTGCAGTATTTTGTGTTTTTCTTAGAGCTGTACAGAGAAAGATAATTCCATTTAGCAAAGGATTACAATGTTTTGAAATGTGGTTAATTTAGAATCAAAATGAAACCCACAATTTCAAACTTCTCCACAAAAGGGCAAGCCTTGGCTTCTCTAACTCAGGGGCAATCCACCTGGCTGGCTGACTGTCTCAGGGCCATGGATGCTCTAAGCCTTGGGGACCCCGGCAACAGGGCCATCTGCCTAGCTGGCTGCTATGGAGCCACAGACCCTGGAATCCCTAAGATCCCCACCTTGGGGGGCAGTCCATCTGGAAGGTGAGGTTCCTGGTGGCAGATTTCAAAAGCTTCCTGGGTTCCAAATGAATTTTGTCAAAACATTGCACGGAACATTTCAATAAAGACAAATCAGTAAATTTGAATGAAAAACGGTTTGGTCAGAATTATTCTAACCTGCTCTAGTTTTTCTTAAAGACCAACTCCTGTGATTGTGTGCGAATCTCCACGTTCATTTACAAAGAGCAAGTTTCTAGCCCTCATGCTGCAGTGAACAGCTTAAAAATGGGAACTCTCAAGGCTCAAAAATGAGAAGGCAAATGAAAAAGAATCCAATACTTTTTATTTTTAAAATTTCACAGTATTTAAGCCAATCTTTTGATTTTTTTCAGGCTTGACTCATGATTTTTGAACTTTTGGGGTTGGCAAAAAGGGTGCTTTCCTTATGCATCATCCCAACAGTGGAGGTCTGCTGAGGCATATTTGCTAACAGACCTCAGATTTGAGTGTAGGGGACTGGAGGCAGGGCATTCTCAGACCTTAACTATGGAACTCCCTCCTTCCCCCCACTGGGGGAAAAAAGCCTGATTTGGATTACACTCAGGACATAGGCATGGCTCATCTAATTACTCCGACTTTTGTTTCAGGCACATGGTTTGAGTTTTAATTATGATGTGAAGGGAGTTCTTCTAGTGGTAGCTATTTGTCAGTTTTGTTACTATATTTTTTTGTTTTTAAATTGATGTACGTGTGTCCAGAGATTCCAAATAACACATTAAACCAATTGAAAGATTAAACAAATAAAATGTACAGTACAAGCAGCATTGCTGGCAGTATAACAAAGGCTTCACAAAACATAAAGGCAGCTCTTACTTCTCCCTCTAAAGGACAACTCCAGAGAGTGTCTGATGTCTGTGACATGGTCTTGCTGCCTTCAGCTCCAGCCTGCATGTAATGGGAAAGTATACTGCAGGACTTGAAAGGAGACAGATACATTTTATAGTACACAGGATGCTGGATGCCAATCCTAGACTGGGTATTGGGGGAATTCAGCAAATATTAATAAAATTACTGGAATCGTGTATTTTCTCTCTGCAGGACAGCTACATGTAAACTTCATTTGTGTGTATAAAGAGGAGAATTTCACTTCAGGGCATCTCCCTCTCCTTCCCTACTGGATTTGTAATAATTGGGGTTATTTTCTTTCACAGACCAAGAACAACCACGTCTTCAGCCTGAATTAATTTTATTTTGGATTATGGAATACAGCATAAAAGAACAAGAGCAAACACTCTATGAGAGAGCACAGTGTGTGTGTTCGTCTGAAACAGACTGTGGTAGGTCTCAGAACAAAACGGCTGCTCTCTCTGTTAGAGGCAACACTCTTAAACATTTAAAGATACAGTACCCCAAAAAATAAAGAAACAACAATTTCATAGCTACATACACCACATAGTGCACTCCACAATCCTTAATGAGTTAAGCTTCACAAAGCCTCTGTGAGATAGGGAAATATTTTGATTCCCATGTTATAGAATATTAGTATTTATATTTCAGTAGTGCCCAGAGGCCCTTATCAGGATTGGGGCCCCAATCTGCTTTGCGCTGTACAAACATATAGGAAGAGAGAGTCCCTACCCCAGTCTAAAAGACAAAACCAGACACAGAGAGAGGAACGGAGTGTGACATAAGCAAAGTGACTACTGTGATGGCAGGCTCACGTCAGGTTTGCTATGTATTTGTTTTTCATGTTTTAGTTTGACTTTTTGCGGAAGCACTTGGGGTTGAAGTGGAACTGGGAAGGGACTGCTAGAGTGGACAAAGGGTTAAGGAGGTGAATGGGAGGAAGAAAGGGAACAGTGGAGGGTGAGAAACATGAAGTGCAGGCAGAGTGAAGCCGGCCAGGTGAGGTGTTGCAGTGGTGGGAGAGGGGCGGGATAAAGGGCACCAACAACATCCCCTCCCCTCCCAAAGCTCCACAGATGAAGTTTCAGAATTGACTGAATCATGATGCTATGAAGGTTCCTCCTGGCTGCTGCAGTTCCTGATGTGAAGAGAGGTCAATGTCCAAGGTTGGTCTTTCTGGATTCAGTGAGAGAGCAGGGACACCTAAAAGGCCCTAAATTACCTACCCTTGCACACTGGCTGGAGCTGGTTGTTTTGGGAACACTGAGTGTCTTGGAATTTCCAGAGTCTGCCCCCTGTGAGCTCCTCCTACCTGCTGCTGCAGTGTCCCATGTGGAGGGAGAAGAACTAAACCACTGGATTTAGTGCCCAAGTAAGGAAATGGAAGTGCAAACTGGTTCAGTGACATATACATGGAAGTCTGTAGCAGAGATGGGAAGAGAACCCAGATTTCTTGAGTCCTGGTTCTGTGCTTTATCCAAAAGACCATCTTTTCTACACACTGTACCGTACACCGCTAAACATACTACAATGCAAAGCCACAATGAGGCTGAGTTAAGGGTGTAGTGGGCATATGCCTCACATGCGATAGCTCCCTTCCTCCACAAATTTCTTTTTACTGTTATTTTAACATAGGCTTGTGTGAATTCCCTGAATTCCTGTAAAGTGGTCTCCTGTACCTCAGGCAGTTATTAGAGAAGGAGTCACAAGCCTGCTCTGTGCCTGGAAACTAGAGACAGACAGACATAGAACAGGCATTTGAGAAGGAAACGGCAGCACTGGAAGGGATTCATGAACCACTTTGGCAGAATTCAGTTGTTAGGCAAATGATTATGGCTAAGGGGGGAGGGGAGGGGAGAGAGAATGAACTGCTTTCCCAGTTGTACATATAAGCTAAGACATTTGTGGAGAGTGAACCATTAGAGCACTTGTCACAATAAGGGGGTAATAAAAAGATAAGATCTTTGTATTGCAATTAAAAGGAAAAAAAGAGTAACAGGATCAGATACTTTCACTAGACGATCCCTGTGAAGTTAAGGATTTCTCTTCAAGCAAGAGACAAATAATACCTTCTCCTTCCATTTTATCAAGTATTAACACACAGGCCTCTGAAAGTAAAAGGCAGTGAGGAAGCATAGGAATTTCTACTGCAGGTTAGAAAAAATTTCTAGCTTATCATGTGAATCCCAGGAAAGATTGGCTCAACCCATCACCCACCGAGGAGGGAAAACAAGCTATTAGGAGATTAGTATCAGGGGAAAGTTCGGGCCCAGATGACTTTTCTGATGGAGCTGTGTAAGAAAGTAGAGAAGCAACTGTTAGCTTCACTTCCCACTCCCTAACCAGCTAAATCCTTTTAAAATACATTATATAACGTACACAGCTTCATTGGCAAGACCAGCTTCTGTGATAGACACTGCTTTCACAGAGGTTTTCAAAGCAACAAACCATGGAAAGAAAGCCGCAATTTAAATGACTTGGTGACAGCTCACTGACATCATCAAATCTTTGAGTGATGTATGTACAAATGCAAGAGTTCTTAAAGCAAAAAAAAAAAAAGTTTGGAATTTGTTTGTCTTGTCCACATTTAAATTTATAAATTGCTCCATAGTAATTAGAACGATGTCAAAGTGTTATTCGCATAATAATGAATTTACACAGCAGGCCAGATTCTGGTCCCCTCTACAGTTGTTTTGCACCACTCGGGCAATATATTATAATATCTACATGGGGCACAAATATTTGATAATGGGCTCTTCAATCTAACCGAGAAAAGTATAATATGATTCAATTGCTGGAAGTTGAAGATAGACAAATTCAGACTGGAAATAAGGCATACATTTTCAACAGTGAGAGTAATTAACCACTGGAACAATTTACCAAGGGTTGTGGTGGATTCTCCATCACTGACCATTTTTAAATCAAGACTGGATGTTTTTCTAAAAGGTATGATCTAGGAATTATTTTGGGGAAGTTCTATGTCCTGTGTTATACAGGAGGTTAGACTGGTTTAGTGGTTTTCAACCTGCGGGTCCGCAGACTGTGTCTAAGGGGGCCATGAAAGGTTGTTGTTACCATAGAACAGTGGTTTGCAACCCGTGGTCTGTGGATCCGTTGGAGTCCACAGATTTATGTCTAAGATTTCCAAAGGGTTCTGCACCTCCATTTAAAATTTTTAGGGGCTCACAAATGAAAAAAGTTGAAAACTATTGGACTAGATCACAATGGTCTTTTATGGCCTTGAAATCTGTGACTCTATGAAAAAAACAGATATCTGAAAATCAAAAACTGAAACATTTTAGCTGAAAAACATAACATTTTGATGTGGATATGCCACTTTGGTACCTCAGGGGAGTTGTCTCCTTCAATCTGATTCTTTATGTCATGTAGGGTGACCAGACGTCCTGATAAAATCGGGACCGTCCCGATACTTAAGCGTTTGTTCCGTGTCCCGACCGATGTTTGGTCAGGACGCGATTTTTTTTTTTCCCCTCTGGCGGCACTTCGTTTTTTTCCCCCCTCCACCGGCCACCCCCCGCTATGTGTCCTGATATTTTCTTCCTCTCATCTGCTCACCCTAACGTCACCATTATTTTTCAAATATATAGCAGAAAAGGGTACTGTAGCTGTCATGTTTCAGGTCTGGAATCTAAACAGAATTTCATTACATCCTCTTATTTTTTATGTTACAAATGAATGTTTAACTATACTTGGCACTACATATATTGGCTAGTGAATAGACCTTCCACAATAAATATTTATGAGTTTAAATTTGCATGCAGCAGGCTGAATTTTAATGCCTACCTTCAAAGGTAGTTAAGCAGGCTCCCAAAACCATTGTAGATGTCTGTGCCGGAACTGGTCTGTTATAAATTCTATACAGTTAATGTTCCAGATACAGATTCCTCATGTGGGTGGAGTACCTGCATGATTTCCCATTCTAGTCTTTCACTGTGGTCTGTGAATGTGATGAAGTTATTCTCCTCATGCAGGGGACTTTCAAAATGGGCATAATCAACACTCTGAGGTGGAGCTGGATGCCCCTATCTGAACCGCTGTCCTTTTGCAGAAGTAGATATTAAATATTTTAACATATTTAAGTGATGTATATGTCTTATGGTTATTTTTTCAAAAATGGCACTAAGGGGAGAGTTTTGTAGCTGAAATTAAATAAAGTTGGATATAAAATGTACCCCAACTACATCCTTTTAGATACCTAGACCAACAGTTTCAAAAATTACCACTTCAAAAATTATTTTTCCTCCCTTGATATCCTGCTGTTAATTGATTTATCTCATTAGACTGACCTCACATTTGGTAAAGCAACCCCCATCCTTTCATATATTTATACCTGCTC
Organism: Trachemys scripta elegans; assembly: GCF_013100865.1. Taxonomy (NCBI): domain Eukaryota; kingdom Metazoa; phylum Chordata; order Testudines; family Emydidae; genus Trachemys; species Trachemys scripta. The sequence goes on from NC_048299.1 coordinate 181,648,759, forward strand.
CTGTATGTTTCACTTCATATATCTGATGAAGTGGGTTCTATGCCAAATAAATTTGTTAGTCTCTAAAGTGCCACAAGGACTCCTCAGTTTTTTTGCTGATACAGACTAACACGGCTACCACTGAAACCTGTTACTGATTTTGGGTGCTCAACCTTAATATTGTACTGATTTTCAGATATGCTGAGCATCCACAACTCTAGTTGAAGTGAATGGGAGCTGTAGATGTTCGGGAGCTCTGAAAAATCAGGCCCAAGGAGGCCACTTTGGAAATTTTTTGTTTGAACTACCTGACAGTACCTAGGTGTCTATATGAGTGCAAATAGGGACACAAATATGCTTGCAGTTTTGCTTCAGCTGGATTTAAGCATGTCTTACATGCTTTCCTGACATGGGGACAGTGAGTAGTCCTGGTATTTTCAGTGGGATTATTCTCAGGCTCCAGTTCAGCAAAGCATTTAAGCATGTGCTTAATTTTAAGCATGTGCTTCAGTCCCATGGCAGTCAATGGGAATTAAGAAAGTCCTTAGTTAAGAACACACTTAAGTGCTTAGCTGAATCAAGGTTATTTATAGCACATAAAGTTAAGCTTGTGCATAAGTCTGTGCAGAATCAGGACTTAAGTCAATAGGTTTACATGTGTGAGTTAGTAGGCCCTTGGTCATACAACACCTCTGAGAAATACCTAAGTATTAGCATACTTATTTTTACCGGGAAATCAAGGCACAAACAGCTTAAAATGACTAGCCAAGATCACACACAATTAGTGGCAAAGCAGGGAACAGAACCCCAGGGTATCTGGCTGCCAACTCCTTTGTTCTAACCAGACTCCTTCCCTTGTGAGGCACATCAGAGAGCAAAGTGACAGATGGAAGCTGTAGCAAAAGTTAAAAAAAGAGCACAAAAAAGTGATGATAAAGTATATCATTTCAATGAGTAATTTTAAATAAATTTACTAAACCTGTAACATTTCCCTAATTAGTTTTTGTTAAAATGTCCTCTTACTTATTTTTGTTAAATATTATATTTGCTGCATATTTTGCCATTTTTACTAATAAAATATTTACTTTAAACATTAGAAGCTTATTGAGTTTTTTTCTGTTCCTAGTTTATTATAAATGTTAGCACATGAAGAATCTCTCCCAGACTTGACTCATCTGCTAGCTGTAAATATTCTGTGCTAAATTAAGTACAAAATCAGTCAGATACCTTATACTCTGGAAATATAGCTCTAACCAATACAAGTGTGATAGCTCAGGAAACTGTGCACTAATCATTAGCAAGACTTCAGTCCTGATGAGTAACAGGAAAGATTTGTCACATTGTTTTCTACCATTAAAGAATTTACAGATGATTTCTCCTTTCAGAGACAATCAGGCACTGCATACTGTTGCACATAGGCACGTTTTCCTTAAAAATATGGAAAGGACACACTTTTGAATTAAAAAAAAGGAGAAGTTTAGATCATGCTTATTTTTTCAGCTTGTTCTAAACATGCTGTTTCCCTTTTTTCTTTAAATAGTTTTTTGTGTGGTTGGTGAAATGTTTTTGTAAGACACTCAGACCAGGAAAGTCCCTGATGGTTTTGAAATATCATTTTATTTAGATAGTTTTAATAACAAAAAAGAGAGAGAGAGATCAAATTAGCACACCAGCCAAGAATACCCCTTAAGACCTGGCTACTGCTGAAGGTTTCTGAAAAGCAACAGAAAAGACACAACCACTAAACAAAGATTATTTTAGTGAACACTATAATGTGGCATGAGGACCATAGGCCTCTCTGAAAATATTTCCACCTAAAAATATTCTCCTTCTTAAGGAATATTGTAATGGTGAAGGCAATAGATTGATATCTCTGAAGATTGACATCTTTTGTCTAGCTACAGTACACGTACAACATGGGCAGTGGTATGTGCAAGCCTCTCTGGACTGCCTCACTACTGTTCTTACACTTGCTCCAGACAGGCCAATGTAATGTCCTAGGCAAATCCCTGCCAAATTTTAGAAAGAACTTTGGAAGAGCTAATGAAGAGACTGGTCCCAGGAAATCCATTGATAGTTATACCCTGCTGATCCTGTTACATGCTTGGAAAGGACTTCAGGATGTTAGGCAGTGGTAGGTGAATGCTCATACACTGCAAACATGATCAGTAAAACTCACAGTTATTTTACCTTTCCACAGAGCCTTGACACTGTTCAGAGAGTGTCCTGGGAATTTAGAGCCATGGTCAAGATCTTTGCCTCTCTTGGCTTGTGAAAGCCACCACAGATACATTATCCTGGTGAAGAATTCCACTAATAGTGCTTCCTTCAGGTAGGGCAAGATATCAGAGCAGTTGAAATACGCCAATTGTCAACTTCCACTTAAGAAATCATCACTTGATTCTGAGGACCTAATTATTGTCCAGTCTTACGTTATCTTTTCTTGGGAAGGTGATCAGGAACATGATAGGTGAACAACTCCAGGAATATCTGGACTGAATGGGATTCATTGACCTCTTCCACTCTGTTTCCAGGCCACAGTACAGCACAGAGAGGCTGATAGTTGGGATGACATTGTCTGAGAGCCAGCTTTCCATAAAAGCAACGTCAGATCTATCAAGCTGCTTTTGATATCATTGACCACAAGGTATTGATGAACTGACTGCATCAATTAACTGGGTTGAACTAGAGTTCTTATCATTGCTTCAAAGGAGGTTTCACTCTGTGATATTGAGTAATAAATCATTTACCCCAAGAGCCTTTCCTGTATACAGTAGTGGTTGGTTTTGTGATCTTTGTTTATTATGCATATAAATCCACACACAGAGCTGATTCAGTGTCATGGCCTGAGTTAATATCAGAGCATTGATGGTACCCAGAATTGTATTATCATCCTCCTGACTCCAGCAATTCTATCTAAGTGCCATTATGTTGCCTAGCTGAGACTACAGAGTGGATCTAAAGCAGCTGAACTCAACCCTGAAAAATCAGAGAAACTGCTTGTGGTCAGGAGGAACATGTCCAAAGGCTATCGCCTGTTCAGTGGCAACCCTCTCTATAGAAGTGATTTGTCTCAAGGAGGTAAATATGATTCACAATGTGAGAGGTGGTTTTCTGTTTGTTTGTTTGTTTAACTGTGCGTTGAACGTGGAAGCCCATGTTTTACCTGTGGTCAAAAGTGACTTTTTTTAACTCTGGATATTTTGGAATATACAACTTTTATTCCAGGCATGTGTCTCACCACAGTGGTGCTCACCCATTATTAATGCAAGCTAGATTACAGTCATGAATTTGTAGATAGTAGCTAATGCAGAATGTGGCAGTATGACTACTCAAGGACATTTGTTCTGAGTCAGAGATGCTGGCAGTGCTTGGCAAGCTGTACTGAATGGCTGGCTGCCAGTGGGGGCACATCAAGACCAGTGTAGTATTAAAGCTTAAAATAATATAGGACCAATCTGTGATACTGCCTACCAACCTACCTCTGGCTGTGGCACTTGAGATAAGCTGGGTTGAAACTTCGGGCCATTGTATCATGTCATTTTCAGAAGACAGGTACCAGAGCATTCTCCATCAAGGTCCAGTATTTAGTGCTGTCCTCAACTTACTTCCAAAAGCTGCTACATTCTTCTTTGCTTCCTTTCTCCTTTGTTTGTATGAGGCTCGAGACAGGGGTTTATTTATGGTTGCTGTGGTGTTAGGTTATTGGGGATTTTTTTTAACATGCTCAGGTATTATGGTAATTAAGGTTGTATAAGCACCTAGACAGATAAAAGAGATTTATGCCAGCTCTAGGATCTGTTTACTGGGTCATGCTGCTTTTTAAAGAATTCTTAGTTTTAATTATATTTGGGTTAGGCTTTCAGATGCCTTAAGGAATGAATACCTCCAACACTAATTGGAGCTAATTGTCCCTTTGTTGTCTCTGTTACAAATAAGATGCACACAAGCATCATAGCATGTAGGGCCAGCTCCAGGCACCAGCTTCTCAAGCAGGTTCTTGGGGTGGCCACTCCGGAGAGGGGCGGCACGTCCAGGTATTCGGCGGCAATTCGGCGGACGGTCCCTCACTCTGCCTGGGAGTGAAGGACCTGCCGCCGAATTGCCGCCACAGATCGCGATCGCAGCTTTTTTTTGTTTTGTTTTGTTTTGGCTGCTTGGGGCGGCCAAAACCCTGGAGCCGGCCCTGATAGCATGTGTTCCATATGCAACACTGAAAAAAGTGTGGACTCCTCACAGGCCTACTACCTCATATGTACAAAGCTATGCCACAAAACTGAAAAGTCCCTTTATTTAATATTAAAAGGCATAAACTAATCTATCGAGGCATTTATTTAATGCTCATCACCATGGCATCTGAGCAACTGTCTCTGATCATGAGCAGGGCAGTGAATCACATTTCAAACCTTCCTCTGCCTGTCACTCAGATTCCATGTTGTGTAGTGTCTCAGGCTAAACCAGAAATGGATTCAGCTGGCAAAACTGCAGCCCAGCAATGACTTCTTAGGGTATGTTTACGGTGCAAATAAATACCCGTAACACCAAGTCTCGGAGCCTGGGTCAACTGACCTGGGTTCAGAGGGCTTGGACTGCGGGGCTAAAAATAGCAGTATTGACGTTCCAGCTCGGGCTGGAGCTTGGGCTCTGCGACTCTCCCCGCACTTTTCAAGTTTCAGAGTCTTGGCTCCAGCCTGAGTGGGAATGTCTGCCCTGCTATATTTAGCCCTGAGCCCTGTGAGCCCAAGTCTGAGACTTGGCGCCATAGGTTTTTCTCTGCTGTGTAGACATACCCTTTGGGGCTTTTTACAAGCAGGTTGTGAAACAGAGTCTTGATATCTTGTTTTCTAGTGTTTTTTCTAATGCAAATTGTTGCTTCCTTCAGTGTGTAAATTAAATCTGTCTCCTGTAGTTCAGCTTCTTTCTTAGGGCATCTCTACACTTATCTTAGGAGCGATCGATCCAGCCGGGGTTGATTTATCACAACTAGTGAAGACGCGATAAATCAACAGCCGAGCACTCTCCCGTCGACTCTGGTACTCCACCGGAGCGAGAAGCGTACGCAGAGTCGACGGAGGAGCGTCAACAGTCGACCTACCGCAGTGAAGACACCGCGGTAAGTAGCATTAAGTGCATCGACTTCAGCTATGCTATTTTCATAGCTGAAGTTGCGTAACTTAGACCGAATACTCCCGTCCCCGTCCCCCCCCTGCCGAGTGTAGACGAGGCCTTAGTGTGGCTCAAGTTAGCATTTGGCTGAACATGCAACACTGTCAGTTTGCTACAAAGCCTTTGCCATGGACAAACAACAATTTTAAAGCAGTTGGTGTGTAACCCAGATGCCTGCATGCAACTACAAACCCGACTGAGCATTTGAGTCAGTGCATTTTTCTGAAATGAGCTTTTTTTTTAAATGAGCTGCTCCAGCCTCTGTGTTCTGATAACCGAGAGCGTTCCATTGGAATGCAGGCACTTCAAGAAGACTGTGGTGAGTTCTTAGCATACGGCAGCACAGAGGTGTATTTTGCTTCATGTACATCACATAATAATGATAGGGATAAAACAAAGATTCTTCACAATGAATCAGTCTTCTGGGAAGTTTCTAAAGCATTTCAAGGTACTGCAAAATTCTTGCATTCTAGCCCTAAAATCTATGAAGTCTGACTTCCTCTAACACAGGCCAGAGAACTTCGCACAGCAATTCCTGCACAGAACCCAATAACTTGTGGTTAAACTAGAATATTTCACTGGACATTTAGAATACAATCACGCTGTCCCCAGTGCCTACTGATCTCCAGGCATTAGCAGGGCAGCGGATTATGTTTCAAATCCCTCTGCCATTCAGCTCTGGATATTAGAAGGAGTTTCCAGATCTGAACTTTCCCTGTGTATGGCTATGCTCGGGTAATAGGTTGGGTGATATCTGTGCATATGCTGATTATTCAAGATGCTTTGCTCCAGCTGGCAAGCACAGACCTAATGTTTTAGTTCCCTCTTGCCTCACTGTCCACAGAATGTCCACCTTAAATGAGACTAATATTATTTGAAGTACATATATTTGTACTGACAGACCAATTAAGACCAAAAGGTTATTACACAATGAATTATCCAGACAATGTTTTCCATAAAATGAAACAAGTGAAACATAGGCCTGTGATTATGTAACTCCTCTGTTGAACCATCAGACAAGTTATGTTCACTGTCGCCAGGAGGTGAGGTTAAAAAACAAAGCAGTAGGCACTGCTGTATTTTTGTGTGCTGTTGCAGTGACGACAGATAGACCTTAGGAAGTCTGAAGGTTTGACTCAGTATGAATGTGTACCAAAAGCTTCTCTGAATTAACCAAACATTGGGGCCCACAATAGGTCCTAAGTCCCTCCAATAGACCCTTCCTTTCCCTACCTGTGTTGTCTTCTTGGGGGAATGCTCCACTCTCTCTTATACCCCTGACAAGAGCTGATGTAAGAAGCTGCAAAGAAGAAACCATCTGTAGAGCACACAAGTTTAAATGGTTGTACAAGATCCAAGAACTATGCTACATATTCTTGAGTGCCAGCTACTGGCATCATATCTATTTACATATATACAGGCACAGACCACTCTCATAAAAACCCTCACTCCCCTTTTCCTGGAGAGGCCCAGGAGTCTACTGTCCTATAGCACTGGGTCATGCAAGGGGCTGGATGTCCTTTTCTCCTTAATCCAGCCTTGCTAATCTCCACTGGATGACTGGCCTGCCTGCTTTTCTTCTCTATCTTTCATTTCACTCAGCTTTAGGAGGCAAGTAGCCCTCTCTACTGATTTGATGTAATGGAGCTCTGTATGACATTTTGATGATCTTCTTGCTTTGAAATGTAAAAGGCAGTCTGGGGTTTATGTGCCAGACTCTACTTCAGTATTGTGAAATCCTAGACCATGTGAGGGTAGTAGTTGCTTAATATGAGTTTCTGAATGTCTTTCCACTGAAAAGTGAGTCTTGTTAGTGAGTGCCGGTGGAAGAAACATGAGCGCAATTTCCTGAAGTTTTGTATTAGACATGTGGGAGCAGCATTGTACTTTTCATAAACTGCCAACCTGATTTCATAAGGTCTTGGAGAATGTAGACTCCAGGGATAGTCAACAGCCAGCTTGCAATTCTGGATTGCTAATGTCTTATATGTGACCTTTATTTAGCAGATCTTATTGTATATGGGAATATGCATGTGTCTATCCATCTGCTGTCAATCCATATTTTAGGGGGCTGTTTAAGCAACAGTTGTTCTTCTTAGCCATGCCCTTCATTTCAGCAAATTTTGAGACAGCATCAGAAGTGCAGTGAACTAAAAATGCTCATTTTTGGCTAGCTCACTTCCCATTTTGGGGGTCCACTAGGGCCAGCCCAAACCCTTCCATTGCATCCTAACTTTGATTAAAATGTATGGTACTTCTGTTTTAAATATATTCTGGAACTGAAAATATTCACACTCATTTCAGTTTCACACTATTCACAGAGTTTAAAAATCCATGGAAGAAAAAAATGACAGTGAAAATTTCTAAACTGGCCAAGGAGTGCTGCTATTGGTCTAATTATGAAAATCACCTGAACTGGCTGAAAATAAAAATACTTGTCACTTATTTAGTACTTCCATACAGTCAGGGTTTTACAAACACTAACCAATTACTTAATACTCCCAGCATCTTTGTCAGGTAGGTTAGTAGATAAGTAAGTATAATTATTCCCATTTTACAGATTGGGTGAACTGAGGCAGATTGAGTTTGAGTGACTTTCTAAAGGCCACATATCATATATGTAGTAGAGGCCAACTTTTAGTCTTATGATTAATACACTTCATCACACTGCTTCTTCTGGAAGCTGCCTCCTTTACTGCTCCCTGCACTGAGAACATGGCTAGGATGTTCTGCCACTATTGTTAAGCAGCCAGAAAGGAGCATGCTCAGATCTTGTTGCCTTACCTCTACCAAGGATGTGAGATGATAACAGGTGAGCAAAGTACACTGGCGAACCAAGACTTGGTGTTTGGGAGAGCTGTTTATAAACACTTGAGGTTTCATTGGAATTCCTACTTTTATTTGACCGAGTAGTACCTAAGTAAAGTACTAGTCAGCATGAGTAAGGATAGCAGAATCTAACCCTAATGCATTATATAAGAAAATAAAATAATTGGCAAAATCCAGTACTAATAAAAAGGATACATCATATCTAGGACTGTCAAGCGATTAAAAAAATTAAGCACACTATTAAACAATAATAGAATACCATCTATTTAAATATATTTGGATGTTTCCTACATTTTCAAATATATTGATTTCAATTACAACACAGAATACACAGTGTACAGTGCTCACTTTATATTTATTTTTGATTACAAATATTTGCACTGTAAAAAACAAAAGAAATTGTATTTTTCAATTCATCTCATGCAAGTACTGTAGTGCAATCTCTTTATCATGAAAGTTGAACTTACAAATGTAGAATTATGTAAAAAATAATAACTGCATTCAAAAATAAAATAATGTAAAACTTTAAGGCCTACAACTCCACTCAGTCCTACTTCTTGTTCAGCCAATCGCTCAGACAAACAAGTCTTTTTACATTTGCAGGAGGTAATGCTGCCCGCTTCTTGTTTACAATGTCACCTGAAAGTGAGAACAGGCATTTGCATGGCATTGTTGTAGCCACTGTCACAAAATATTTGCATGCCAGATGCGCTAAAGATTCATACGTCCCATCATGCTTCAACTACCATTCCAGAGGACATGCTGATGACGGATTCTGCTCAATAACGATCCAAAGCAGTGCGGACTGACACATGTTCATTTTCATTATCTATGTCAGATGCCACCAACAGAAAGTTGATTTTTTTTTTTTTTGGTTGTTCGGGTTCTGTAGTTTCCGCATTGGAGTGTTACTCTTTTAAGACTTCTGAAAGTGTGCTCCACACCTCATCCCGCTCAGATTTTGGAAGGCACTTCAAAGTCTTAACTTTGGGTAGAGTGCTGTAGCTATCTTTAGAAATCTGATACTGGAACCTTCTTTGTGTTTTGTCAAATCTGCAAATCTGCATCCGAGACTGCCATAACACAAAATATATGGCAGAATGCGGGTAAGAATGGAGCAGGAGACATACAATTCTCCCCCAAGGAGTTCAGTCACAAATTTAATTAACAATTTTTTTTTTTAACAAGCAGCATCAGCATGGAAGTATGTCCTCTGGAATGGTGATCGAAGCATGAAGAGGCATATGAATGTTTAGCATACCTGGCACATAAATACCGTGCAACGCCGGCTATAAAAGTGCCATGTGAACACCCGTTCTCACTTTCAGGTGACATTGTAAATAAGAAGCAGCATGGGCAGTGGGTAGGGGAGGCTATGCCTCCCCAAACAGCCAGGCATGGCCCTGCTCACACTCCGCCCCAGGGCTCTGCTTCGGCAGTGCTGCTGGGCTCCAGGGTCTCGGGCCACGCCGCTTGCCTTCCTGGGGCTGGGGAGGCTGCAACAATGCCACCACACGCTCTCCCTCCTGGTGCTTCAGGGCTGGGGAACGCGGGCACTAGCCAGCCTGGGGTGGGGTCTGGCAGCCATGGGGGGGGTGGGACTTGTGGAAGGGGCGGGGCCTTGGGTGGAAAGGTAGGGTGACCAGGTGTCCAGTGTTTGACCAGAACACGTGGTCAAAAAGGGAGCCTGGTGGCTCCGGACAGCACCGCTGACCGGGCTGTTGAAAGTCCAGTCAGTGGTGCTGCCCGGCTAAGGCAGACTAGTCCCTACCTATTCTGACACTGTGCTGTGCCCTGAAGGGGCAGCAGGTCTGGCTCCTGGGCAGTGAGGCCACAGGTCTCCCTGCACTGCCCCCACCCCAAGCACTGGCTCCACACTCCCATTGGCCGACAGGGCGGTGCCTGTGGGTGAGAGCAGTGCGCAGAGCTGCCTGTGCACCTCCCCCTAGGAGCTGGACCTGCTACTGGCCGCTTCTGGGGTGCAGCACGGTCCACGCTGCCAGGATAGGCAGGAAGCCTGCCTTTGCACCCCCGCTGCGCCGCTGACCGGGAGCTGCCAGGGGTAAGCCTTCACCCTAATCCCATGCCCCAATCCCCTGCCCCAACCCTGAGCCTCCCCCAAACCCAGAGCCCCCTCCTGCATCCCAAACCCCTCATCCCTGGTCCCATCCCAGAGCCTGCATCCCAGATGGTGCCCTCATCCCCTCCCACACCCCAACTTCCTGCCCTAGCCCAGAGCCTCCTCCCATACCCTAAACCCCTCATCCCCAGCCCCACCCCAGAGCCCTCACCCCCTCCCACACTCCAACCCCCTGCCTCAACCCACAGCCCCCTCCCACATTCCGAATCCCTCAGCCCCACCCCTCATCCTGGAGCCCCCTCCTGCACCCCAAACTCCTCATCCCTGGCCCCATCCCAGAGCCTGCACCCCCAGATAGAGCCCTCACCCCATCCCACATCCCAACCCCCTGCCCTAGCCCAGTGAAAGTGAGTGACAGTGGGGGAGATCAAGCCATTGAAGGAGGGGGAATGTAGTGAGTGGGGGTCAGGGCCTCGGGAAGGGGTGGGGCTAGGGTGTTCAGTTTTGTGTGATTAGAAAGTTGGCAACCCTATGGGGGCGGGGCTGGCGGCTAGCTTCCCCCAGCCAGTGATTCACATGCCACCCATGAGAAGCAGGCAGCATTAGCTCCCGTAAATGTAAACAAACTTGTCTTAGCGATTGGCTGAACAAGAAGAAGGACTGAATGAACTTGTAGGCTCTAAAGTTTTATATTGTATTTGAGTGCAGTTATGTAACAAAAAAAAACTACATTTGTAAATTGCACTTTCACTATAAAGAGATTGAATTACAGTACTTGTATGAAGTGAATTGAAAAATACTATTTCTTTTGTTTGTCATTTTTACACTGCAAATATTTGCAATCAAAAGTAATATAAAGTGAGCATTGTACCCTTTGTATTCTGTGTTGCAACTGAAATCAATATATTTGAAAATGTAGAAAAACATCCAAAATATTTAATAAATTTCAATTGGTATTTTATTTCTTAACAGTGCAATTAAAATTGCGATTAATCGTGATACATTTTTTTAATCCTGATTAATTTTTTTTGAGTTAATCATGTAAGTTAACTGGGATTAAATCAACAGCCCTAATCATAACTTGTTCATTGTTTCTGAACAAAGTGCAAGTTTGTGTAAGTGGGGCTGGATAAGGCTATGTGTTCGACGTGCACAAGTGTCTAGAGAACTGTATTATATGGGAATTTAACATCATTAGCCACACAAAATATATGATTATACCATTTGTTTAGGATGGGCCAAATCAATGTCTGATGAATTTGGCTCCATGCATTCAATTCCCCTGTTTTATTAATTAGTCCCAGAGCTAAATATTTTTCCACTGTTCTGTCTACCACAGTTAAAACAGCAAGATATTCATTAATTTTAATGCAACACAGCAAATTGCTTCCTACAATTTAAATACCCATTTATCTTGTAAGAGTCAGAGAGCTTTGAAGAATATGGGAGTTAAGCCAACATTAGTAGGGCATCACAGTCCAGACAAAATTGTACATAACACAAGATTTGCATTTCTATACACAAACTTGACTTTTCTACTGCAATTAGCATCATATAAAGTTCATTTGAGTGGGCTTATCACATTTTCTAAATTCATGTTCTGACAAATTGGAACAATGATATCATTCTGCTGCACAAACACAAACAAAATCTCTTTGCAGGCATCCAGATAATCACCCTTTCGATAGGAAAGATAAACCAGTAATTCATTAAGTGTCCTGAACAGAAACTATTTCTTTGTCACTGGATTGAAGGGAAAGGCAAAATACTGTATTAGGTATTAGCAACTTGCCACAACTGATCTGCTCGTTTAAGAAAAATGAAATGCTGTTCCATCTCTTAAAGGTCTTAATGTTAATTCAGCTTGGAGCACTCCCAGGCAGCAGTCACATGAGATGTAGTTCATAAGCCATGTATGCAATTTTCTTTTCTTGTCTAGAATTTCTGGCCCAACTGGAACCAAAAATGCACTTATTACAAAACGCAGTCCTGTCAAATTAGACAAAAGTTTCCACACCCCACCCCAACCCGGTGAATATTTACAGGAACATAATGTACAAGCTTCCATGCCAAAAAACCCAACCTGTCATCTGCTCTGGTAGCCTCTCTCTGACAGTTTAAAGGATGGTGTGAAACCTCTGTAAAACACCTGTCTAACTGCAGTATCACAGGGACCCAATGCCTTATCTAGCTGATGATCAGTACATATCCTTCAGCATAAGAACTGATCAACTTTGGATCGGCTTTGGGGAAAAAAACGTTGCCCAGGTTTACAATTTCAATTTATTTTTGAATAGACAAGTAATTATTATTTTTTTCATTTTTGAATAGCACAGTAAAGCATGGACAAATACACCTACGTCCAGGATCATAAATGTACAGGACAAATTTGCAAAGCTGCTTTAATCTTAGCTAGTGTAATTACAGTTGCTAATCTTGTTCATATAAATGTCTAGTCCTTTTTAAAAAAGATAAATCATACCAAGATTATATATGGTCCCAATCAGCAAAGTTTGGGTCTGGATCCTCACTTACAAAACTATTGTCGGTGGAGGAAGTGGTGGTTCAAATATGGCAATTAATTTAGCCATAGTTCTGAGGTGTTTGGATATGGGGTTTTAGATTGTCTCTTATCAAGAGATGTGACTCAAGAACACATTGCACCAGCAACGTTCATGGTTTAACTACAGATTGTATAAGGAAGTATTTAATTCAAGATGTATTAACATCTATTTTCTTTTACTTTCACAGGTTGCGCTTTTATTCTTGTGTTACAGGAAAGGGTTAATTGCCACTCATTAATGGCTTTCTCTATACCATTCATTATAACAGATGGGGCTAATACGTGAACACATAATTAATGTATTTTAATCCATACACACGAAGGGGACTGAACTAAAGTTTCACAGTTTCAGCCTCATTTCTGTCATTCTGTGGTGGAGGCACATCCAGAAAATCTACATTAAAAGAATGTTGATTTGCAACCTTAATATTCTTTTAATGTAGATTTTCTGGATGTAATATTATGTGCCTCCACCACATCTCCTCATTTTAGCCTCAAAGGTCTTGGTAAAGTGAGTATGATCTTTAACTTTGGACCTGGACCTTGCTATGCTCTAATCTCAAGGTGACAAGACCACAGACTACTGTAACACACTCTGCTTTGGGCTACATCTTGAGACCATTCAGAAGCTGATGCTAATTAAGAATGTGCCATCTGCTTATTAATCAGATTAAGTTGACAGCACATAACACCAATGCTTTTTGAGTTGCACTGACTGCCTACAGGATTCAAGGTATCGGTGTTGACCTTTAAAAGTCATAAATGGTTTGAAGTGTAGATGACCAGATAGACAGTCTCTCTCCCCATACCATTCTGCCATGGTTGTCATTCAGCGAAAGCACTCAAGATGAAGTACCATCAATAGAATGTAGAAGCTGCCAGGGAACTGCCAACAGGATATTCTCTGCGATAGCCACCTCAACTCTGGAACACACTTTATTAAGCTTCTAGACATACTGCAAAATTAATCTTTTTTCTTAGGCTTTTGGAGAAGGGGTGATGTGAGGGCTTAATTTTTGGACATGGGATAATTAAGTTTGGGCCAGGTGCTTATGATGTTCAATGGCAGTGGATTTAATGTAATTTTCATGATTATTGCAAATTTTAAATCTTTCAAGGGACGCCCAAACATAGATCCTCAAAAGGTATTTAAGCACCTCACTTCCACTGATTTCAGAGCTTGGAATGGGCCCAAGCGCTTGGAATAGATGCTCCTAATATTTGTGCTTTATAAATCTAAATGAATAATCTTGGATTATTTGAAACAGATTGAACTATGCTTACAGTTAGCATCTAGGATGCAGAGACTGTACTTGAGAACTTGACATGTCCATCTAAGAGGAATCCCTGGTTTACCTTTTGGGGTGGGGGGGTAGTGTCGCCCAGTGGCGAGAGTCCAAGTCTGCCTTGCCTAGCAGCTACAGTTCAGGATAGTGTAGCCCAGAGGGTGGGGGGTAGTGTCGCCCAGTGGTGAGAGTCAAAGGCTGCTTTGCCTAGCAGTTACAGCATGAAGGGGGGAAGTAGGGGAACCTGGGCCCACCCTATTCCATCAGTTCTGACCAGGGCTCTTCAAAACAGTAGCCCCTAGATGTGGCCTAAGGTCTGGTATCCTCACATGTGTTCATTGGGTAGCTTCCTACCCTTGTTCTGGTCTGTCCGTCGTTGCCACGGATTGGTCTTGGGACCCCTCCTGGGCTCCTCTCTGGTCCATCTCCAGAGTCTCTTCCCATGGCACTGAATCGTCACCCTCGGCTCCTGAGGTCAAAGGGCTGTGAGGCCTAGTCCCAGCTATTTGGAGTCCTGGTGGCTTTTCCTCAGGAGGCTGCTGCACACAACTGCTCTCTCCCTTGGTCAGCCACAACTGAGCTGAGCCTCTCCATTTTGAATGCTGCCTCCAGGGGAGCCTGCCCAGGTGAGGAAGCATGGCTTTCTGCCTCCAGAGCAGCTCCTTAACTTTCACCTCGCCAGTGCGGGGCCAATACACCCCATCACACTTATAAGGAACTAAAGAGCAAATCTAATTACTATACTTCAATAAAGGATCCATGTCAAATCAACTGGACACAAGAGACAAACACTGAATGTTTGTTCTGAAACTGACCTGTGGAAAAACTGAACCTAAAACTAATGAATGTAAATATCTAGTAATAATTCATTGCTTTCTTCTGGGTACTAAAAATGGCCAAACATTCAAACATCTGCATGGCTTGGGCAATACACCTCTACCCCGATATAACGCGACCTGATATAACACGAATTCGGATATAACGTGGTAAAGCAGTGCTCCGGGAGAGGGGGGGCTGCGCATTCCAGCGGATCAAACCAAGTTCGATATAATGCGGTTTCACCTATAACGCAGTAAGATTTTTTGGCTCCTGAGGACAGCGTTATATTGAGGTAGAGATGTAAATGAATTGTGTAAGTGACCCCCAGCTTGTATCTGGGAGTCAGGATTTTACCACATACAGAGCTAATGGAAAATAAATGGTGCATATTAGCATAGGAAAATTACATGTTAATTAGCAGAAGGAGCAAAAGCAATTATCCAGTTTATAATGAAAATCCAGACCCTGGCTGCAAATGAGAACAGGGGCTAGCGACACCAGCTCCCTGGAGCTTGGTAAATCTTGGAGAAGCCAATGACCCCAGGGAAGGAACGTCCCAAGCAACACAGCCACATATCCCCACAGGGGAAGAAGAGACTGGCCACTGGGACATGGAAGTCCTCCTATGGGACAGGAATTTTGTGTTAGAACAGAGGAGCGACCCTATGCTAAGCCGTGCATATAACCAACTGGCCCCCATAGATGGAGAAATTACAGCGTCTCAGGGAGGCAATCAATACCCACACTTTGAACTCAAGAAGGAATGCTTGTGTCGAATTGAGAAGAATCATCAAATGGGGGTGGTGCAGGACTAGCTACTAGTACTGTGTGGGCCATGTTGCAGCTGGCACATGACATCCCCTGTGCGGGACGCCTCGGGAGAGAAAAGACGTTGGCTCAGATATTAGCAAGGTGTACACCATGAAGTGAGAGAATATTGTTCCTCCTGCCCAGAGTGTTATCTAGCTAGAAGCAAAGGGATCCCCAAAGCACCCTCGGTCCTTCTGCCTTTGATTGAGACCCCCTTTGAAAGAATATGGGCAGACATGGTTGGACCCCTAGAAAAACTGCACAGGGCATCAGTATATTCTGGTGATCATAGACTATGCAACCAGGTATCTGGAGGCCGTTCCTCTTCACTCCCCAAAAATGAAAACTAGAGCTCTAGAGGTCTTGAAGCTCTTCTCATGCATAGGGTTTCCCTGTGAAATATTAATGGACCAAGGGACTAACTTCACTTCCCAACTGATGCAGGAATTATGCTACTTTCTGAAGGTCAAGTCCCCAAAGACCTCAGTGTACCATCTGCCGACCAACTGTCTAGTAAGACAGTTTAATAAGACCTCGAAGGGGATGTTGAAATGCTTTATCAGTGACAAACCCAAGTAGTGGGATCGGCTACTCCCTATTTGCCATAAGGAATGTCCCACAAGCCTCTAAAGGGTTATCCCCATTTGAGTTGCTCTGTGGTTGCCAACTGCAGGGCATCTCGGACCTGCAGTGAGAAGGGTGGGAAGAACAAGATGTGGGAGCCTTAAGCACAACCCAATATATTGTGCAGTTTAGAGAGCAACTCAGAAATAGAGGGGTGTTCACCAGAGAGAATTTGAAGAAGGCCCAGTGCACCCTGGAAAAAAATTACAATAAAGGGGCATGGTTATGAACTTTTCAGCCAAGTGATCATGTTCTTCTACTACTGCTCTGAGCTGAGTCTAAATTAATGACCTGATGGCAGGGTCCATTCAAAGTGGGCAGGCAAGTAAGGCACATGGACTATGAGATCAATCTACCAGGGAGGAGGAAGGAAACCAACATCTATCACATGAACCTTCTTAAACCTTGGAGGGTGCGGAACCCAAATTGGGGCCCTGGATGTCAAGCAGCAAAGCTCCAGCAACAATACAAGGGGGTGAAGGGCTTTCCACTGCACAAAAGAAACAACTCCTCCAACTAATTGGGGACTTTGCCATGGTGTTTTCCAACTGCCTAGGGAGAACGTGGTTGGTCCAGCATCACCTAGAGATTACCGTAGTCCAGGTAGTCCAAGTGAACCCTGTGCCCTTACCAGGAAGGATGTGTGAGATGGAAGTATGAGCAATGCTGGAGATGGGGGTGATTATAGAATCCGAAAGTGAATGGAGGAGCCCCATAGTTCTTGATTCAGATGGTACGGTTAAATTATGCATCGACTTCAGGAAGGTCAATGCCATCATGAAATTGATGCCTACCCAATGCCAAGGGTGGACACTTTATTAGAATGGCTGGGACCAGTGAAGCACCTAAGCACTATTGACCTTACAAAAGGTTACTGGCAGATCTCCTTATCCCCTACCTTGCAAAAGAAAATGGCTTTCTCCATCCCTTTTGGGCACTTCTGATTTAAGGCTATGCCTTTTGTCTTCCATGGAGGCGCTGCTACTTTCCAACAGCTTATGAATAAGATCCTCACCCCCCACCATCAATATGCTGCAGCCTACCTTGATGACATCGTCGTCTACAGTCCCACCTGGGAAAATCGCTTACAGCATTTAAGGAAGGCATTAAAAGCCCTACAGAAGGCAGGACTTACAACCAACCAGGCAAAATGTAAGGTGGCTGTGAGTGAAGTGACCTATTTGGGGTACCGTGTAGGAGGTGGCCTGGTGAAGCTGGTGGTCAATAAGGTGCAGGCCCTCATGGCATGTCCTGTCCCCCAGTAGGCAAGTCAGACATTTTTTTGGCCTGGCAGGATATTACTGGTGGTTTATTCCCAGTGTTGCCTCAATCGCAGCCCCACTTATGGACCTCATAAAAGGCAACAACCCTAAGATCCATAGGGATGGGAAGTGCAAGGAAGCATTCAGAGAACTGAAAACACAACTATGCCAGGAACCCATGCTTTTCAGTCCCAATTTCTCTCAGGAATTCATGCTATGCACAGATGCCTTGGACATTGGGCTAGGTGCCGTCCTTTCACAAGACTTCGAAGGGGAAGAACACCTGATCCTTTACCTAAGTAGAAAGCTATTCCCTAGGGAAAAGTCGTACTCCATTATTGAAAAGGAGGCATTAGCTATCAAATGGGTGGTAGATGCCTTCAGGGTTGAGTACCTGTTGGGTAGCCCCTTTTCCCTGATCATGCACCACTATGCTATATCCAGACCATGAGGGATATGAACCCTCATATAATGAGCTGGTTCATTGCACTACAACCTTATAGTTTCTGAGTACACCGAGTGGGAAAGGACCACACTAATGCAGCTTTATTTTCATGGGAGATTGGGAATGGAGACAACCCAACCCCAAATGGTCTTCCCATCTTGAAGGGTGGGGTATGTGAAGGGACACACCCTCACCCTGGTGTGAAGGAGGCTAATGAGCTCTTCTGGGCCTGCTCTACACTAACGAGACACACCTGCAAGGCTTGCTCAGTCTGGAGAGGAAGGAGCTTAAAAGGAGGAAACTTACCACAGGAAGGGGTGGTGAACAGGAGGAAGGATGCTCTGCCCACGGACTGCTGGCAACAGTGAGAATCCAGCCGAGGAAGAACCAGCTATGAGACACACCGCCCCTGAAGCTGCTCTGACCGATGGTAAAGAAATATGCCCCAGGAAGAGGGGATAGAAGAGAAACCCCTCAAAGGGGCAAGAGACTGAGCCCTTGGAACTGCCTCTCAAGAAGCTGCCTGAGAAGCTGGTCCTTGTTCCAGTCAGACCTTCCCCTTCTTGCAAAGGGAAGGGAAGAACAGGAGCCAAACCCCGGCCTGTGGGCAGTAGCCTGAAGAGAGATTCCCCAAAGGCTACCAACTGGGAGAGAAGAGGAGATAAACGACAGACAGTGGGACCTGGGGGGAGCAGGGAGCCCATCCTCCCCGCCCCCAATAATATCCCAAATTCTCTCAAGTTAAAATCCCCCCCTTTGCAGAAGGCTTTGTGGTGTCCCTTGCACTATGTATGCAACATTTTGTCGAGACCTAAGTGGTATACAAGCCTGGTGCTCGCCCTGTACATAGAGGTGAATTTCACCCTCTGTGAATGAGTTCCTTATAAAAGTGATCCATTGTTCACTGTAAGTCAATGCAGTGCTTTGAGGCTTGCAGAAGTTGTTGTTAAAACAGGGGTGGGCAAACCCGATGCGGCCCTCAGGCTAAAATGTTTGCGTGCCCCTGTGTTAAACAATAGTCATAATACTTTTTACACATTTGCCCATACAAGGGGCAATGTGAGTATGTTTAGGACATGCTTTAAGTGAAAAAAACTAGCATTTATTCATCATTTTGTATTCCCACCTAGCAGTCCAGATAGCTAGATAGATGCTCACACATGTGCCCACATTCACTAAATATGGCATAAGCCAGGGGTCGGCAATCTTTCAGAAGTGGTGTGCAGAGTCTTCATTTATTCACTCTGATTTAAGGTTTTGCATGCCAGTAATACATTTTAACGTTTTTATAAGGTTTCTTTCTACAAGTCTATAATATATAACTAAACTATTGTTGTATATAAAGTAAACAAGGTTTTAAAAATGTTTAAAAAGCTTCATTTAAGATTAAATTAAAATGCAGAGCCCCCCCAGACTGGTGGCCAGGGCCCGGACAGTGAAAGTGCCACTGAAAATCGGCTCGCGTGACACCTTTGGCACGCATGCCATAGGTTGCCTACCCCTGGCATAAGCTATTTTTCCAGAGTTAGAGGATAACGCTGCGATATTTAAAAAAATGCCATGTTTGCAGCTTTCCCATCAAAACAATGTGTACTATGAGTAGCTATGTCATCAAAAACCATCTTGACACCAAATCCCGCTGTGGATTTCCTTTCTATTTTATTGTATTGATCTTTTTAATATTTTCCACATTATGCATAACCAGACTAAAACACTGCCTGTTTGTAAGCAGACTCTCCATTACGAAAACTATGAGCAGACATTGCTAAGTACCTCCCCCAGTCCCTAATTTTTGTCAGAACATCTTTCACAGTTATAGCTGCCACTATCTCATAAATAAAAGGCTTTTAACTTCAGCTTTTACTTGGCTATGCAATAGAACAATGAGATTAATCAGGTGAGTAAAGAATGCAGAATCAGGCCAAAAACCTTATTGCTTCCTTTATAAAACTGCTGAATTGTGAAGTAGCAAGGATACATGGTGATGACGTTGTGAGTAGATCTGGGTAATTATTTGTGCAAAATAAATTAAAATTTGGCCAAAAAATGGAGATTCAGGTTGACAAAAAAATTAGTGAATTTACCAAATAGTTTCAGACAAAGCAAAAAATCCAAAAAAAGTTACAATATTCCCTTTGATATTTTTGAAATGAAATGTTTTGATTTTTCAACTCAAAACACCTTTTCATTTAAAATGTTACTGCAGTTTTATAAAATAAAAGGGTTAGAGAAGCCCCAAAATAAAACAAAATATTTCATTTTCAGATGAAGACCCAAAATGAAATTTGTCAATTTTTTAGTTTGCCAAAAGGGTTAAAAAAAATAAATAAAAAAATTGGGGGGTTGACCCAAAACAATTTTTTTTCTCATTTTCTAGTTTGGCCCTGAACTGAAAATTCAGTTATCCATAGAGCTCTAGTTCTGAATGCTTGTAATTTCCACTAAAGTCAATTGTGTCTGAGGGTATTTAGCATCTTTGCAGGTTTAGGCATTTGGGTACAATCTATTTGCACAGTAACTAATGTAAATGTACCTGTGCAAAAATACCAGACTAAGCTTCACAAATCTGATGGAGCGGAAAACATCTCTTCCAAAAAGCACAGCCTTTAACTGCAAACAAGCTAGGTTTCTGTAGCTGCTGACCCCAGTACTGTTTTGCCATTGACAAAATTGTGAATTTTCTTAACGTTGGACTAGAACATAATTTTGTTTTACAGAAATATTTCTTTATTCTTGTAGCTACAGAAACTGCCTTTTGTTTTTGTAGAAATAAGCCAATAATTAGAGACAAGGCCACAAAATATTTTATTACAAAACCACCAAAACATAATTTTGCACCAGTTTAGCTGGCAGTGAGAATTTTTCACACAGCAGTACCATAGCTACTTCCACCTTTTCATGTTCTCTGTCTGTATAAATATCTTCTTTCTGTGTGTTCCATTCTATGCATCCAAAGAAGTGGGCTGTAGCCCACGAACGCTTATGCTCAAATAAATTTGTTAAGTCTCTAAGGTGCCACAAGTTCTCCTGTTCTTTTTGCGGATACAGACTAACACGGCTGCTACTCTGAAACAATACCATGTACTGACACTCTCCTGGGGAAGCTTAGCTACATTACCTTTGGCTGTGACTTAAGACTATTTTGGAAGTTTCAAAAGCAGCTAGGGAAAGTAATTGTCACTTGTATTCATATAAACAATATCTCTATATTAAAAAAGTGAAAAATGGCTTTGCTTCCACTTCAGATGGCTTTGACAATAAAAGTCTGCTTATACCAAGGTCTTTGGGGACACATGAAGCTCTCTGATAAATGGGGATTTGGATGAGAAAGAGATGTTTTTCAGACTTTATAAACGAGGCTCTGGGTTCCCACCTCCAGAGCACAATGAAGTGAAAGCTAGTTCATTCTAGATCCAAACTTTGTGGCTCACACCCATTTATACTCTTGTGTTTGGATGTGGGAATGGATGCGCTGAACTGCATGTTATTTTCCACCTCAAATTACAAGGGGCCTGAATTAAGGTCTATCTGTTTCAGTAGAAAGAAGTGGAAGAGAGTTCTGGATGTTTAGGTCCCTATTCAGCGAAGTGCTTAAGTATATGCTAAAATTTAAGCATGAGCTTAAGTCTCACTGAAGACAATGAAATTGAAAATCACATGCTTAAGTGCTTTGTTGAATAGAGATGTTTGCTGAATCAGGCAAAGAGCACTTAAGCACTTAAGTGAGTAGTCCTATTATAGTTAATATTAAGCATGTACTTAAATGCTTTGTTTACTAAGGATGGATTTATTCAGTGTTTCAAATTCAGCATTTACTTAAGTACTTTGCTCAACGGGGCCTTAAGACAAAGTGAGCAGTATGAGTGTCATGAATACAAAAGCCCAACCAGGGATGGGAACACTTGGCTAAGACAGGGCAACCATTTTCTAGACAGTCTAGCTGTTATTGACAACTTTAAGGTTTAATGCACTTTAACTCATTGTCAGCTCTCACTCCAGAATGGCACTATACGGATTCCTGTAAAGAGCAAATAGAGTCAATACTTTGCATATGATAAAGCTGACAAGAAAACCAAGAGGATTTTTAACAGCCACAGGATAGACCCTCAGCTAGTGTAATTCCATTCCATTCCATTCACTTCAGTTGAGCCATGACAATTAATACCAGCTGAGGATCTGTCCCACATCTTTACACTGATACAGACAAACTCCTGATTTGCATGTCAAACAGAGATCATTGACCCCCCCCCCCCACTTGGTAAGGCAACTCCCATCTTTTCATGTACTGTGTATATACACCTGTCTGCTGTATTTTCCACTCCATGCATCTGATGAAGTGAGCTTTAGCCCACGAAAGCTTATGCCCAAATAAATTTGTTAGTCTCTAAGGCAGAAGTAGGCAAACTACGGCCCATGGGCCACATCTGGCCTGCGGGACCATCCTGCCCGGCCTTTCAGCTCCCGGCCGGGGAGGCTAGCCCCCGGCTCCTCCCCCATTGTCCACACTCCCCCACAGCCACACCAGCATGTGGGCAGCACTCTGGACGGCGGGGCTGTGAGCTCCTGTGGGCAGTGCGGCAGCATGTCTGGCTCCGGCCGGGTGGCACAGCTGCCAGACATGTAGCTCTGAGCAGCATGGTAAGGGGGCTGGGGCCGGGGGGTTGGATAAGGGGCAGGGGATCCAGGGGGCAGTCAGGGGACAGGGAGTGCGGGAGTTGGATGGGGCAGAGGTTCGGTGGGGAGGTGGATAAACATGGGAGTCCCGGAGAGCCTGTCAGGGAGTAGGGGTGTGGATAGGGGTCGGGGCAGTCTGGGAGCAGGGGGGGTTGGATAGGCGTGGGAGGGCTGGGAGGCCTGTCAGGGGGTGGGGGTGTGGATAGGGGTTGGGGCAGTCAGGGGACAGGGAGCAGGGGGCAGTTAGTTAGGGGTGGGGGTCCCGGGAGGGGGCGGTCAGGGGACAAGGAGCAGGGGGGTGGATGGGTCGGGGTTCTGAGGAGGGCAGTCAGGGGACAAGGAGCAGGGGGGTGGATGGGTCGGGGGTTCTGAGGGGGGCAGTCAGGGGGCGGGAAGTGGGAGGAGTCTGATGGGGGCAGGGACCAGGCTGTCTGGGGAGGCACAGCCTTCCCTGCCCAGCCCTCCACACAGTTTTGCAACCCCAAAGTGGCCCTCGGGCCAAAAAGTTTGCCCACCCCTGCTCTAAGGTGCCACAAGGACTCCTTGTTTTTTTTTTTTTTTTTTAGAAATCACAATGTTTCTCTTAGATGCATTAAAAACACAAAAGGTCACCACAGTAGCATCTCCATACCTCTTCCCTGATTTTCTCACTCCTTTGCTTTCTCCCAATATGACTGCAATAAAGCACGTAGCACGCTGGGGCTCAATCCTGAAATGTGCTGAGTGCTCTGGCAGTGATGCAGAAAAGTCGGTGAATCATCCCATTAATTTCAATGGGTCAGCTCATGTGCTTAAAATTAAGCACATGCTTACATCCTTTGCTGGATTGGGGCTAGACTGCTCAGTGTCTTGCAGGATTGAGCCCATATTTCTCAGCCAAGATCAAATGACACTTCTACATTAATGATAGTGCTGAATATAGCTGTACCAATAACAGATTTTCAGTTCAGTGGCAATTCTGAAAAAATAAAAAAAAGTTTTGGATTGACCTGAAATTGGAATGTTTTGAAATTGTCAGCAAATAATAAAAGAAAATCATTTGTTTCAGTTTTGTGCATTTTTAACATTTAAATTTAAAGTTTTAAAAAAATTGAATGAAATTTTAAAAAAGGAGTTTCTTATTGGAAAATCAAAATGTTTTGTTTCGAAAATGTTGAAGCAAAATGTTGCACATTTTTTGGAAATTTTAGAGGGGGATTTTTAGATAGAAACAATTTGGCAAATTTGATGCAAAGTCATGAAAAATGTAGGTATTTCTGAATCTGTATCTTTCATCAAATTACTTTTGGATGAGAAATTCTGCCTAGCTCTAGTCCTGAACCAACTCCCCCTGAACAAATCTAAACTTTAGGGAAGACCGGATGTGGGTCCAAACATTATACCTTGTGGCCGCCTCTGATCACAAGTTGTCATGGAACCATACAAGAGACCATGTCCACTCATTTTTATTAGAAATATCCGCCTCATCGGTGTGACTATTAATTTACCCTTTCCTTGTGCTTTATGTTTCATTACATTTCTCTTGCTTTCAATCACTCTTATTTCACTTTTGGACATGTCTGACACTGTGCATTTTATTAGAGATCAGTTATGAGGAAAAAAATTGCCAGGACATATTTTATTAATCCTGTTCCCTTTTGTGTGTTTTACAATATCATTAAATGTAGAGCAAAAGCAAACTATTAGACCATATTGTACAGCTGAATAATACAACTTAGGGAAAAATTAAAAAGGGCAGAATTTGGAGATAATCTTTGATGTGGTTTCAAATATTACAACACACAAACGTTTGAAGCTGAGCTCCTCAATGCAAACTTCAGCAGAAACTTTTGTGTTTGCATTAGGCAACCACTAGGGGCCCTACATGTTCTTCAGCATGAACTTCTTTTGGTACCTATGTATAATAAATTACTGAGATACAATTCTATAAAAGAGCAATAGGGAAAGTACTGCTCTTTAAGTTACTGCAAACTATTGTACTTCAGTGTGAACACAAGTCTTCATCCGGCCCCTTTTCATTTTGAGAAAGGTGTGTGTGTTAACGATACTTTCTGATGCTCTCTTAGTGACCCTTCTTGCCAACAACCGACAAGTTTAACAGATAGAAAAACAATAACATTACAGAAGAAGGAAAGAGAGACATAATTGGTGCACAAAGGTAAACATCAGCAATAAACACTTTTAGCTGCAAGCTATATGACATATATAAATGAGAAAGAGAGAGTGCGTGTGTGTGTGCATGCTCACAAGTGAGTGAGAACATGTACACAAGATGGTTCAGCAGAAGAGTTATCAGAATGAGTTTGGGATCCCACAGGCAGCTCAAGAACAGGTAGTCTATGCAGCGAAAGTATTAGTTTGTTGTATCCTTCCATCTACAAACTCAGGTGTCTCAGTCACCATGAGACCAATTATTCAGAGTTCAGATGGAGAGAAAAATATCTAATAATTCTTTTAGAAACCTCTATTCTTTACATAATGTTATGATTTTAAGGTCTGCTAACTTAAGATCTTTCAGGGACCTTTCCAGAGGAATGAAGTTCCATTTTTAGCAGCACTGTTTGCTGGTTAGTGGATCTTAAATCTTTCACTTTTCCAAGTCTGAATCTTGCCCATCCTAAGCCTTGGCCAGTGTAATCTTGTGGGGGAAATTTCCACATTTGAGAGAAAGAAGGAAACGTTTTTGTGGCAGGTTGATTTTAAAAAATGGCATCTGTTTGATGCTGTTCAGTGGTTTGGATTGTTAGAAGTAGTCCCGTGGGAGATAGATTAATGGGCAAAGTGCAAGTGAGGCATTCAATGGTTCATGGTAAATGCAATTTATCACATGGCTATCACCACCACATTATGTGGCTGGAAGATTAGATAGATAGATAGATATTCAATACAGTCAGAAAACGGTCTCATCCATTCTCTTACACATTTCTGATCTGCTAATACTAAATAAAATAGGCTACTTTACAAATTCAGGGAGTATAGATCGTTCATATACATTCGCGTACAAAAGAACCTACAACACTCAAACTATTCTCAGGGGTAAATAGTACTGAACCGTGTTTTAACTGCATGACTTCTACTAAAAACAATGTGAAGCAAGTCCCTTATTAAATATATTATTTTATTTTTTATTACAGGAATAGCCCAAAATACTGCAGTATCACTATTATAAGTGGTCATGTTTTGTGTCAGTGTAGATCAGTGTTTTATAAAGGAGAAGCTAGAACCCTGTGAATTTTGGAAAAATATTGTATGATAAAAATATTACACCTAGATTCTGAATATTGATAAGTTGTATGCGAAAAAGGGGCTTTCCTTTCTGATGTAAGATACCAAAAACTGTTTAAGGGGATGGAATATCACATCTTACTCAAGTTAAGCATAATTCGTCCTTTCTCTGTTCAGGTTTTTGTCTTGATAAAGCAGTGTAGAATCAAAGCAAGGAACAAACAGAAGTTGCCACTTTAAAAAAAAGCAGATAAGAAATGAAAATAGTAATTGCCACATGAGATTCCAAGATCTGTCATAACTAAAAAATATGTTTGTCTCTTTAATGGGGCAGATACCAGCAATTTCCAGTACGAAAGGTCGAAAACCCCCAAATATTTCAGACAGGTGCACTCTCAATTTGGAGATTGATTTTAAAACATTTTCACAAGATAATTATTTTACAGAGCCTGTGACGGGGTCTGCTTACCCCGCACTAGCCCAGACAGGGTTGAGCCAGTGATATTGGCAGCGGAAGTCCCGCCTCCCTGGCAAGACTGGGCATGCCAATACCAATAGCAAGAGAAATACTAGAAATACACAGGATAGTCTAAGCTGCACGAGTGAGAGCAAAGAAGTCTGGGTGATGCAGGCAAGTCATTTAACCTTTCTGTGCCTGTTTCCTCATCTGTAAAGTAGCAATAGAACGATGTGTCTTCCACACAGGGCTGCTGTGAAGATAGACCCTTTAATGCTTGGAAAACATTTGGAAATCTTTGGATGGAAAAAGTGCTATAGCGATACAAAAGTAACATCATTGTGTTGCATGGGTGTGTGTGTGTGTGTGCAATCCTCCTTGACCCTTGAAATGCAAACAAAACCAAATGAAAGACTGGCTACTGAACCAGCACATCGATGTTTCAGAAACACAGCACACGCTGAAAATATCAGTCATAACCTTCCTTACAGATTGCCTAGTTCCTAATTTGTAAAACACTCTGGAACATGCTGTTGATGAGTAATGCATTTCATGGGTATACAGGAAACATGCAGCTCTACCTCACACCTCGTTATGTACTCAAGGTGGACATCAGTTAGCATTACCACACAAAGCACAGTTTGTGGTGCCATATTACCTAACTCTAGAAATGACCTACTCACAAAGAATTCCATTCAAATTTTTAAATTCCTGGATTATCAGTCAGCTAGAATCTCATTTTGAGGCTGGGGGGTAGTGATGGGTGGGTTGTATTTTTTATCTCCCTTTATTTAAAGAGAGAGAGGACGACATTACCAGGGTTGGTTTAGCACCAGAATTGCGAGAAGCCAGTAAGAAGTCTGCTAATCTACTAAAGAGAAAACACCCATAGTTGTTCTCTTTTGACAAACTCTTGACTTGCAATACATGATTTATGATATGTTGTGATGGCTAATGAAACTTGAACTTGCTGCTATCCTCAATAGAACATTTGCAAACAAGGTTATGTCAGGTGAATTTTCCTGAGTAAACAGTTTAATACATTACAAAAAGTGGACTGCTTCTTTCAGAACAGAAAAAAAAAGCAAAAGGAGATTTAGTTTCTGTCCTATATACTCTGGACTGCTGGGGAACAAGATTGAGCTCTCCCTTTTTTTTGACCCCACCAAACTGATCTGTTAAAACGTTCTGCTAGAAAGCTGCTGAGATACATGATTTAACAATGTTGTTTTACCCCCACCAGGGAAGTCTCTTATCTGCATTACAGGTCACAACAATTCTTTGAAAAGTAAATATACACTGTGTGTTCAAGTTGTGAGAAAACATCTAATAATTTTTCAGTGGGCTATCAAGATGATTCAGAATCTAAGTGATAATGAAATGACCTCATAATTTTGTGCTGTCGAGATATGACAGGATAGTCACGTAAATCAAATTGTTCTCTTATCTCATGGGAAAATAATGGCTATTTTATTCTAATTGGGAAGAAATCTTGTTATTAATGTTCAAAATAAATACCAATCTATGAAGGGTAATCTATCTCCAGCTATATGGCTTAGTACAGAAGCTGCAGACACAGAGAATCCTTCCTTTAGTGCCTCTAACCTTGTAGGTGGTCTTTTCTACAGATATAATGGTGGGTTTGTCAGAGTGATTTATGACATTTGTCCATGCCGCTGTTTGCTCCTTCAGCCTTGGGTCAGCTCTACTCTCTAGCACACTGTGGTTCTTAATGCTTACTCAGTAATCTCACAAACCAAGATTGTGTATTTCTTCCTTTATATTTTATTTTGTTCTATCTTAGCGTTTTCTATAGCACTCGTCACCAGAGTATTTATACTTCTGTATTGTATTTGTCTGTAAAGCATGAACTGAGCTTCCACCATTAACCATCTACTCTCTGGCCTACAATAAAAATATGTATATTCATATGACTGTGCTCCACCTATTTTCCCCAGTTCCCTGTGCATTGACTGCTTGATCCATCCCCTATTAAACTAAATGTGAAGACTCACACAGAGTTTAATGGGAGTTGGATCAAGCACACTTTGTCTAACATTGGGACAGATGGCGCACGTGTGTACAGGCAGGTGAGAGGGCCTAGGAAGCCCTCTTCCACACTCCCTCTTCCTTCTCTTTGCAGGGAGTAGCATTAATACGGAGCACTGGGGGGCGGGGGGAGGAGGGGGAAGGGAGGCTGTTGCTGGGAGAAGCATACTCTGCACTAGGCTGAGGCACTGGGGTCTCCTCCTAGCATCCCAGAGGACGTTCTGCCCACCTCATCATAGTGCAGGCAAAATGCCGCTGGGATTTGAGATTCCCCTTCCTTCTGAAGGTGGAAGCAGCAGGTAAAATCATGACTGAGTCCTTAAACTTTTGGGGGCAGAGATTTCCTCTTCTTGTACTCATTTTGCTAATGTCATATTTATTACTACTTGTCACACTGGGGTTGAGAAAAAGGATGATCATTCATTTAACATTTGTTTCTACATATTGTTATATTTAATTTTATAAAAATGATAGTGACTGTAAAAGAGTTTTATCAGAACAATGAAGTCTTGGAATACCTGCCTGGATTGGTCTATTGCTACTTTGTTTAGATAAATTCTGACCATAAGCAGCAGAACTCTTTCTAGGGAGTTAGGGGGAGAAGGGGAATGTTGGAATTAACTTTAGTTTTTTTTTGTTTGTTTGTTTTGTTTTTTGTTTTGTTTATTTTTTACACAATCCTGCAGCCTTTTTGGTGGCAAATCTTCCAATCATGTTAATGGGAGTTTTGACTGTGTAAAGACTGCAGGATAAGGTCTATTCTAGACATATTCATGTTAGGAGTATTATAAACTTTCTGGTAACACACACATTCTCAGCCTAATCCTGTATTTCATACTCAGGGAATACTCCCATTGAACCTAAAGGGTGGGAATTTTGCCCACATATGAAGTGCAGGGTAGGCCGTAAGAAGTTACCCAAATGATCATTTCCCCCACATCTTTAGAAGAATAAACATTTGGTTAGTGGTAATCACAAGACCAATACAATTTTAAAATAGGAGATGAAAATGCAACCATTTTGGTGGCATTTCCCACAGTATGGTTATATTTAACCGCCACCTGTGTGTGTCATGGACTTAAACAAATGACACTGAAGTAGCTAGCACAGAACAAAGTACATCAAAGAGCAAAATTCTGAGTTGTTAAAATTTCCAGGAAGTGTTTTTGACTTGATTCATATTTTAATCAGGGTCCCAAGTAGACAGAAGGAAGTTTGGTGAATTTATGGCAGAAGACAAATATTTAACCAATGAAAAACCTAAAAGACGCTAATTTTTTTAAAAGGTGTTCTTATTTGATTTGTTATTGAAGTCTCCGAAAAATCATGAGCAGGCAAGACAACAAGCTTGGACATGCCACCCTATGTATCTAAATCTTAATATGGCCAAACGTTGGCCAGTTGGCTGAGACAGGTACATGTGAGATAGGGTCCTTGACTAGACAGTCAATAGGATTTTTTTAAACTAATCTTCACTTGACTGAGTGTGACTCACCTGACACTTACTAGCAGCCAACAAAGCATAGTTCTGTCACAGAACTATCCCCCTTTCTTGTTCATTCCCAGGGTTCCTTCCACAGTGCAGGACATTGTTGCACTCCAGTGATCTCCAGCCAGGTGAATGGTGATTAGGGCACTGTTCCTATTGGCGTAACTTAGAGCAATCTTTAGGCTGCTCTAATTTCTGCTGGCAGCCAAGCCAGAACCTGGTCAGCTGCAGGATCAAGGGGGTACAAAGGTGATTTAGAGCCTCTCTGTCCATTCTCTCCCTCTATCTTGTCTTGAACATATCTCAACTGGACCCAGTGATCTGCCCCAAAATCTTATGTTTTGGTTCAGAAAGGAAGAGAAGTAGAAAGAGTGGCAATCAGCTTCAGCACAACAGGTTATGAGGCACAGGGTTGAGTCTGTGTGTGCGCGTGCTTGCTTACTGCTGTAGTTCCTATAGGCATTATTGGGATACTACACTTTTTGGAAAACCAGCACAGCTGCTACAGTTTTTGGCTGCTGAAATTAATTTTTAATCTCTCCCCTTTTGGGCCCCATTCTCTTGCATAGATTATTCCCACATGCAGGGGGAGTGGAAACTCAAAGTTTTAACTCAGAATTTTCTTGTAATTCTTCCATCAGGAGAGGTATGAATGAGGTTTGCTCTCAGCCCCCAGAAGAAACAGGGGATTTGGACCCTCCAAACTCTTGGATCTCATGACATTTATTGGACTGGGCTTCCATATTTAGGTAACTTGCTTCTGTACTGCTGCCAGTTTTCCCTTACCCCTTACTAGCCACTTGCCAACTCTTCAATGTTGGTACCTGCCCTCTCCCCCTTCCTCAAGCACTCTCAGATATGGAACACTGTAGAGCAGCTAATGAGGGGCTTCCATAGGATGGCAAGGAGGAGTGAGAAACATGGTGCTGATGGAGCACTCATGCTCTCTCTGCCTTCCCTACCCCCCCCACCACATCAGGAGTCCATAGACACAGCATCCCGTCTATATGTGGAAGCGTGCTGGAGTAGGACTGACACACCAAATTCAGATGTGGCTCTTGAACACCAAAAAGATTGGTGGTGCTCCACACCTGGGTTATGGCTCAGCTCATTATCGAATTTTGGGCCAGGCTCAAAACTCAGATCCAGATCCATATTCTGAACAGTTCTAGTGCATTATTATTGGACTAGTTTGAGCCTCTAGGCAATAAGGTAATACGAATAATAATTCTCTCTCTCTCACACACACACACGGCACAGCAGGTGAGACAGAGCCACACAGCATTGTAACATTATAGTCTTAGGGCTCTGAGTCTATAACCTTCCGAGAGCTAGCTTAGCTAAAGTCAATGGGTATTATTTTATTTTGGTCTATGGAGATCTTATTCAAAACAACAACAAAACCCAACCAAGGAAAGGAGTGTTATGCCACCCATCAACACCCAGGGCAACGGTCAATGGCAGAGGTTCTTATGAATGACTTATGAAAGCATTACACATCACCCAAAAACTCTATTACATTTGTACAGTACTCCCACCAGTGAACTGGCTTGAGGTAGAAAGAATAAAGTGTTAGGGCCTGGAGTGTTTGCAACTTCCCTTCTTTAGGAATGCACGTGGCCAGAATTACCAGCCAGCAGGGACTGAAAGAGGCATCACAAAGGAAAGGAAAGGAGAGGAACCATAGAGAAAAGAGAAGGCTGTATTATCCCAAACCCTCAGCTACCACTGCAACAATGCAACTACAGCGGGCTAGGGTGTGAAAATGGCAGACAGTTTGTTTGCTGAAGGCCTGCTTTCCTTCCTTCCTAAATCCATGGCCCCTGGCACAGCTGATCAGAGGCCACCTGGGAATACACAGCCAGCTGCCACAATGGATCTGATAAGTGGGGAACCGGAAGGT
This sequence comes from Trachemys scripta elegans, assembly GCF_013100865.1. NCBI lineage: Eukaryota > Metazoa > Chordata > Testudines > Emydidae > Trachemys > Trachemys scripta. Next base: position 181,680,419 of record NC_048299.1, read on the forward strand.
AAAGGGCAGAGTGGGCAGCCTATGGAAAAGGACAAGAGAAACAGACCGGTGAGCCATTGGAAGGAAAGGGTATGGGTCACCAGGAAATGGATGGGGTGCAGTAGATGAGAAGGGATAGGTTAGGAAGGATACTTGGCTGGATGTGTCTTTGAAGTTGTATATAGGGGGCCCAACTGAAGTTGTCCAATCAAATATTGTTATCCCTGGCTGTGTTGCTAAAACTGTTGGCCTCACTCTGTATTACTCCAACTTTCAGATACTTCTGGTCCAGAGAGACAGTCAGTCTTGTTACTTCATTTTAGCTCATTGTCTCTTTTAATAAGTTATGCCTCACCAGGAGAGTCTGCAGACACACTCACTACACACACTTTATAACATTATTGGGCGTGGGGCTCTCAGCCTCTGTGTTATATTCATGTGTGATGTACTGATGCCTATTTTTTAGCTATTCCCATATCCTGATATTGCTGTTGTGCCCTGCTCTAAAAGAGCCGTGTGCATCTCTGTCATTACTCCCACCACTCCCCAATGCAGAATGCAGACATCCATAATTAGAAATAAATTAGTTCTCTTCTCCTGTCTGTCTGCTCTTGCGTCATAGCTGATGCAACTTTCCCTTCCCTTCCTGGTTCATATTTTGACTCAATCATTTCTATTCTTTTCTTCTCAAATCTGAATCCTAATATCTCAAAATATTTACCCACAAACAAGGGTTCTGAATCTGAATCCAACTATTAGCTTAATCACCAATCCCTAGGGCCCTGTACTTGTATGGGGATATAGACTCAGATCAGTTCACATACAGTTCCCATAACATTAACAGGGTTTTCATTATACACTTTTGATAGCAGAACACAGATTATGTTTTGCAAATATTGGGACTTCTGGTTCCCATTGAAGACAATGGCAAAATATCTACCAATTTCAGTGGCTGCAGGATCAGGTCCCTAATGAACTGTTGACCTCTGCATAACTAGCACGTGTCAGTGATGTGATCTGGTGGTCCTGAAGCCTTATTCTGGACAGTTGGAAAACACTTTATTTTAACAGTCCAATAGCACCCCATAATCTCATCAAGGCCTATTTGCCAGGATTGCTCCAGGGGTCAGTTGGAAAACACTTAACATGGAAAAAACCCCTTTGCTTCTGTACTCTCTTCATATGCACTACATTAAACTTACCACTTCAATGAGGAGAACTATGCACCAGATGAGTGACTCCTGGGACTGCCAGTCCCTGCTCAACTGGAGTATAGCCACATAAACTACTATGGAGACTAAATTACCTGTTATCCTCAGAGAAGCAGGTGACGGCAGGAGTCTGTTATGTTCCTCTGTGTGAGGTGAGGAAGGGGGTCACTGAGAGGGCAGCTAATAATAATGGAGTTACTTGCAGACGGTCTGACCTGTGCAGTGCTACAAGGTTTTGAATTTTACTACAGTAATGAATTTTAAGGCAGTGCTTATATTTATGCTCCCCAAGCAAATAAAATAATAATAAGATATCAGTGCAATAGAGAGATCTTTTGTACAACAGGTTGTTCTGATATATGTACAGAGCATAGCAGGTCACAAGCAAACAAGGGGCATGAGCCCACAGGAGCGTTGTATATCACAAGCTGAGAGGAAAGCTGCCAATTGTTTATCTTCTTCCACAAGACAGGTCACTCTAAGAACAGACTAACAAGTTCTGCTTCCAATCCTTTAGAGGAGGGGGTGGGAGAGGAGAATTACATTTTTCTATTTGAAAGGAGAATTTTAGACTGATCATGGAGAGGAAACATAATGGAATTGATTTAGCTTTTATTGAATACCAGTTTTCTGTTTCACTAGAATACTCTAAAAAAATCCATGACGATGTACAGAGTAACACACTCTACAAGACATCAACTGGGGTAGTAGGAGTTTGTTCTGAGGAATTAAAAACCCTCTTGAACCTCAGGTATTTGATTTGGAACCAAAGCTTTCATGGTGTGTGTTTCTTTTTTTTGTACTGTCCATTTCAGGCTGGATAGTTTAGTGTAATAGTAGCAGTCCCTTCCATAACTACTGAATCTAGGAGGAAGAATCTGTGTGGTAACGCTAACCAGCACTGACTGCATTCCTCTGTATGGGAGCAAGAAGAGATGTAGGGTGTGTGTGGGTCCAGAAGCCTGAATAAAGGTTTTCCTTTGTAGTCACTGCAGCTGAGTCCTGACACCCCAGGGAAGGAGTCTAAGTGACTCACACCTTTCTCCACTTACCAGATCAGCAGTTCAGATCAGCTGTGGTGTTCTTGCTGAGACCTTAAATTTGAACTCTGGGCCCCTGGAGGCAGTGTGTGTGTTTTGGGGGATGGGGTTGGGCTCAACTCTGGTTTGAGCCTATTCTGGGGGGGTCAGTGGGTCAAAAAAGACCAAGTTAGCACACTTGTGACAGTGGGCATTCTGCAAAGCCTTTGTGTTCACTGAGGCTCTTTCTGAATAAGTGGTGTCCGGGGATTGAGAGGTTAATTGTAATTTAAAATAGATTTATTTAAAAAATTCACTGTCTTTGTCAGATCATTTTAAATGGTTGTAAATGCACACAGCAATTATGAATAGGTGCAAATAAATAGCAAGTTTCCTTGAGTAGCCTGGAAGATGGGTGTGGAAAGGTTGTGCGAGTTGTGAGGAAAAAGCAACTCCAATGGTGGAGGAAACAAAATCAGGCCGTCTTTGCGGCTTGTCACATTAATAAAATTGGGTAACCTTCTTACTATCTTATATGGCTGATAACGAATGCAGTAGAAGAACGGTACTATTGGAATGCACTGAGGGCCAGTGTCTAAAAGTGAGATGTGAAGAGTCTGGGAGATTAAAAGCAAGGGATTGTACCACAGTAGAGAGAATGGGTGAGTGAGCATTTGAAGCAAATGAAGAGGGAAAAAAAATGAAGCCTTGGAAGTAGAAAGATTGATGGAAGAAATCCTGATGAAGGAAAACCACCGCCATAAAGGAATTTACCCTCGGAGATCTTTCTGGCCAAGTGCACTGTAGCTCTGAGGATGTATTTTCTCAAGTGAAAGGATGTTAACAATACTATTCACGGTAGCAACAAATTAAGGACGGGATTTTCAAAAGTGTTCAGTGCTGAGCAGAGCTCTGCTATCACTGACATCAACAAGGAGATGGAGATCAATGGGAGCAGAGTTAGGCCACCACCAGGCTCTTTTGAAAATCCCACCACAAGCTTTTATTCCTTTCTTACAATTTACCCTGAAACAACGTTCTTCAAAATGCGTAAAAATATTTGTGGCCAACCAGAATATACCAGGTGTCCACTGTTTGGAGAGTTCTAAAAGTTTTGTGAAACCGCAGGTTCCAGTGTGATCTCGCAACCCAGGGGCAATTACTAAAGTATAACACAAGAGTGATTAAAGCCTACAATGGTCTCCATTCCTTAGTAGCCTTACTTGCTTCCATCTACTGTTTACTACATATTATGGAGCGTGTTTCTCAAATAAAATAATTACAAAACAAACCACATCCCAAAGCAAAGAAACCAAGATCCCACGTTTCTACGTTCTTTTGGTTTCCAGAAGCAAATGCAGCACTTAGGAAAGGTGCCAAGTTCACAGCTCTGCACATTGAACTCCTCTTTGTTCATCTGCAGAATGAGCACAGAAGAGGGAGTGGCACTGTTAGCTTCCCTACGCTGCCCTGCCAATGTGCCTCAACCCTAACCTGGAGGGACCATTTCAAGGCGTGAGAAGGTGATTCAGACTCCACGCCTATTTTTCCTTTGGCCTCTCTGCTAAGACAATTAATAAAGATGCCAACACTGCTGGTAATTTGTGTGATGTGGCTAGTTATCCACTAGGAACTAAGGCCACCAATCTCATTCTATATAGATTATGGATCCAGCTAGCGGATGGCAATGACTTCACTTACTACCAGCTTGGGGTGGATTCAAACCATTGGCCCATAGGTAAAGCTCAATATCTCATTTCCAGTATAGTCCCAAAACCTAGATTCTTAAAGGAGAAACCCCCCTCCTCAGTATGGTAACACAGGGAGGGAAAAGGAGCAAGACAACACTTATTCACATGGTAATAACCTTTACCCCATGCCATCTTGGTATATTTCAGTTCCCAACGTAATTCCCTTATATTTCCACAGTGATCTATTTCTGTGTATAACAAGTGGAATATGTACCATTAGGCTGTTTTTGAAAAATCAGATCTCAGTGTCTATTAGCTCAGAGTGCAATAATTATTAGATAAAGACAAACACTATAGCAATCAAAAAGAAAACTAAATAAAACCCACCTACACAGATTTCTCACAGTTGGCTCTGGACATGACTCATTGCATATGTATTAAACAGAGTGGGTGGGTACTTTAATTTGTATGCGTTCCATTGTTTAGATGTGTTTTGTACTCACTAATTCTGACTTTATTTTTTTGGCAAAATCTTAGAAAAAAAATTCTTGGGTCATAATCATGAACTGCAGCTGTGTTACCTCACCTGACTATCTTGGAATCAGGGTGGAATTCTCTGGGGAGAGGGGAATTATAGCCTATTTGGTTTGTTAATGAAAGCAGGAAAATGTAGATGGAAGGGCACAGGCATTATTCAACAATTAAACATGGAGAATACCTGACAGAGGATGACCTTCTTTAGAGATTTACTCACTCAGCTAGGAGTTACTTTGCATACTGGCCAGGCAAGATTTTCAAAAGCTTGTGCCTATGTTTTGTGCTCAAAAATATTAACAAAATAAATGGCTGGGCCTTTAGTGTGCAACACACTATTACACCCCGTATAACAAACCAGCAGGCAAAATATATATTAAATGTTGAACTTCCACGACCTATACAAAACAAAAAGCATGTGTTTCCAGCAGATTATAATATCACCCATGACTAAACACACACAAAAAATAAGAAATTAGAATGTTTGCTCAGAATAATGGCCAATGGTAACCATTTTCATTTCTAGATTTTTAAAACATTAATAAAATATAATTTTACTATTAACATGAATATGATTTGTGTAGTACTCTCCAAAATGCACTACGTGTGAGGAGAAGGTAGAGGTGGTGATGAGTGTGGGAGATGGTAGGTGTGCTGAATAGAAGAAAGGCATTCTGCAATGTGTCTAGGAAACAGACTGTAGTTGCTAACTTTTCTGTTTGTTGAGGATGGTGTAGAATAAAACTTCTTGGTTTCATTCTAGGACATTTCAGGGAGGTCTCCTGATATTCCAGGCTGAGCTATGAAAAATTCTCACATAAGTCCTTCCCAGCCACACAGGACAGTTGTCAGTAGAGCCCTGCAAATCCGTGGACCATTTTTTAGATAGTGGATCGGATGCAGATGCAACTGCGCAGAGCTCTATTCACCGGCAGTGCCTGGCCTCTGGCGTCTGGCTTGGGGCAGGCCGGGGGGTGCAGTGTGCTTGGGGCCAGGGCAGCAGGAAATGGCTGGGGCTGGACAGCAGGCCAGAGTCAGGGCTGTCCAGCACCTGCTCGCCGCACTGCTTCCTGTCCAGCAGCTCGGGCCCCTCAGGCAGCACCAGCTTCCCCACCATGGCCCAGCCTGGCAGCACTGGCCTCGCTCCTAGTCCTGGACCTGGCCTGCCAGCTCCTGGGCAGCAGTGCCCGTCCTAGCCACTGGAATTGGAGCGGGCAGGGCCCCGGCGTCCCACCTCTCTGCCCCTCTGTGATTCAGCACGCACTGCGACTGCTGTGTGCAGTCGCTTGCGAGCCCCCGGGAGCAGCACACGATGCAACACTCTTTCCCGCTAGCTCCCCCTCTGCGCCGCCCCTTCTCCTTGAGACCCTGCCCCCGTGCTGCCCCTTACCCCCAGTCCCCACCCTCATGCTGCCTCTTCCCTGCAAGATCCTGCCTCCCATTTGCTCCTCTCCCCCGTAGCTAGCCCTTGTGAGATGGCTTGCTGCTGCGGGTGCGGATGTTGATGCAGATACAGGTAAAAGACGGCTACCGGATCGCAGTCGGATCATGGATTGATCCTGGGAGATGTGGATCGGATGTGGATTCACATTTTTGTATCCGCGCAGGGCTCTAGTTGTCAGGTATAATCATTTATAGTAGGTCACTATAGTTTTAATTGGAGGTGGACTTTAATGGATAATATTTCACACACAGTATGCCCCTTTAGTTTCACCATGTTATATCAACATTTACCAATGGGGTTGGAGACAAAGCTTTGGTAAGAAGTAACACCATACATCCCGGGGTCCTCAACCTCTTTGATAGTGCGATTCCACATTTAGCTACCTGTAAAAGGCCCTGCATACCACATAATCCTTTCTGTCAGGTCCCATTCTGTTTCAGAGGAGGTGCTGCAGGGATCACTTCGATGGTTTACTGCTACACTGAGAAGGACCTACTGCAGGGGTTCTCAAACGTCATTCTGACAGCAAAGTTACTATGTGACTGGGGGGAGGGGGAAGGCGGCGGGGCTCAGCCCAAGCCCCGCCGTCCTGGGTGGGGCTGGAGCTCGGGCTTCAGTTTCAGCCCCAGGTCTCAGCAAATCTAATGCTGGCCCTGGCGACCCCATTAAAATGGGGTTGTGACCCACTTTGGGTCCCGACCTACAGTTTGAGAACCGCTGACCTACTGTAAGTGACTGAACAATCCACTTCAGTAGAAGACTAGAGACTAGAATGAGAACAGGCTCACAGCCCTCCAGGCAGATTCCGGTGAACCCCCAGAACCTGAGAACTGGTGATAAAATGGGCACTGCATGGCCATAACAGCTAACATAACATTGCTGAAAACTGCTTGGAGCAAACCTAGGAGTCCCTGTCTATCTTTATACTCATCATTTACACAATTTCTATAGACAGAAGACCAGATGTAAAAGAGAGACTAGAAGAACAAATGTGTCAAAACCTTCCTATAGAACATAAAGAGTTGTGAGTAGAGCAACTTGGTGTCTGTTTTATTACCTTCCCAGAGTACTCTGCTGTGGGCCTGGCTGTTCACAACCCAGTCACCTCTTTAACTGTCCTCCTGCACATATATTACCTCACAAAACCATGAACAGGTTAGAACTTTGCAAAAGGGTGCCACAGATATAACTGAGAATATTTGGGCATCACTGATGATATGGAGAACACTTCAACCTCCCTTGCCACACAATAGCAGATGTTAAGGTAGCCATCTTACAGCAAAAAAACTTCAGGACCAGACTCCAAAGAGAAACTGCTGAGCTTCAGTTCATCTGCAAATTTGACATCATCAGATCAGGATTAAACAAAGACTGTGAATGGCTATCCAACTACAGAAACAGTTTCTCCTCCCTTGGTGTTCACACCTCAACTGCTAGCAGAGCACCTCACCCTCCCTGATTGAACTGACCTCGTTATCTCCACACTGATATATACCTGCCTCTGGAGATTTCCATTACTTGCATCTGAAGAAGTGAGGTTCTGACCCACGAAAGCTTATGCTCCCAGTACTTCTGTTAGTCTCAAAGGTGCCACAGGACCCTCTGTTGCTTTTTACAGATTCAGACTAACACGGCTACCCCTCTGATACTGATGATATGGATGCTCAAGTCTTCAGGAGACAGAGTCTACTATAAAATGGCAAATCTTATATTTCTATGGTCAAAGTAATGAAGCTACTTCACCAAAATTCCTCCCTTTTCTTGTTTACCTCACAATTAAAATAAGTAACCTGTTTGACCTTAAGTACACTCTTTAGGCGGGTTCAGGCTGAAAGAGACTCCACAGCAGCCAAAAATAAGCATACTTGGCCTTAATCACCACTTTCCTTCAATCAAAAAGGAAACACCAATGCTACCATTGTGTAAATCCCTTTCTTTTAAGGGCTACAGTTTCAGAAGAACTACAGTCACTAACCCATTCACTGCTGCTCCATGTTATTCTGTTCATTAAAAAGCAGCATCTACTTATGGAGTTACGTAGCCGCTCATTTCTTTTCAATGGGACACTTGTGGGATATACAAGTCATTCAATTTTTCCACTATATCACGTAAGGCCCTTATGTCTGTCTGTTCCCATTTGTTTAAATATGAAACGACGCTTAACTTTCCAGCAGCAGTTTCCTGTGTAACGACCATTTAAATGAATGGCTCAGTAAGCTCCACAAGTATGTTTGGCAGCACTGGAGAAGCAAATTTTAGAGACTAAATAGCAAACAACGCTTACTATGCTGATGAGGGAAGCAGGCAGCTGGGGCAGAGTGGCTCTGAAGTCCCATGCATGCTGCAGGCATGACCTCTGTGGTAGGTTTCTACAAGAAAACAGGTGTGGAAATTGAATGTGTCAAGCGCATGGCCAATGTGTCTACCTGATCCAAAATTAGCATTGGAGAGAAGCACCAGGCTGCCTCCCCACTATTCTCAATACCCACCAAAAGCAGAGATTTGGCTGCACACTTGCCCTGAACTAGCATATTGAACTAAGGATTCCATCCTTTTTCTTGCGGCTCCACATGATCACAGCCTTATCAGAACTGGACCTTACACGAGCTGCAGTAAGTAGGCCCAATTGGGTAGATTATAGGCTGAGATAGATTCTTAACTCTGAACTTCTGGAATTAGATTCTGCTCTGATTTATACTGCTTTAAATCCAGATTCTCTTCAGTGAAGTCAATGGAATTCTTCCAGATTTAAAGAGATTTAACTCAGAGCAGAATTTCACCCTTAGTATTATTTTCTACTACTAATAATTATTTATGCAATGTTCCAAAGTGTGCTAAGTACCTATTTTGTTTGAAGTCTCTTTATTTAGTACATAGATTGATGCAATACTGCAAAACCATTGACGGTAAATGGACTTCTGCATAATCACTGACCTTCTGGTAGACCAGCTGCAAATGAGTAGTATGACCCTTGTATTTTTACTGATATTTGTTCTACTGTATTATTTTATTAATTGTGGCACTTAACACATATGAATAACTCTAGGAGAAAACACAGATTACTCAAACCATAGTGCACTGTGATAATGTTACTACCATCAGTAGTGATATGGAGATCAAATAAATAAAGCATACACAGTGTAACATTAATTGTTCATATGCTGGGGGGACAGGGAAGGGACTAAATTGGACTACAATGATAAAGAGTAGTAAAAACTGACCAGTCTATTTAGAACTGAAATCATTCAGATACACATGGTACAATGGAACATTATTAAAAGCACTAAATATATATGGTCAATACAATATTTTATGTATAGGCTTGTGCTATTACATTAATCACTGCAGTATCTGCCCAGCTCACAAATATTAAATAGTTTAGCCACACAATATCCCTGTGAGGAAAAGAAATATTAATTGTCTCCTCTCCTATTACAGATGAGGAGCTTGAGGTACAGGGAGAAAAAGGCCAACATTTTGAAAACTGGACACTGACTTTGCCTCCATTTTTTTGATTTGATATTACAAAGTTCTAGCACCAAGAATTCTAGTTTAAGTTGCTGGGAAGGAAGGATGCTCAGCACTGTTGAAAAATCAGACTCCGTAGTTTTGTCTTCACTACAAAATTAAGTCAACTTAAGTTATGTTGATGTACAGCTGTCACAGTAAATACAGCTGTTGCATGTCCACACTACAGTCCTCCTGTCGCTGGAGTGCGTCCACAGTAGCAGTGCTTGCATCGACGCAGAGAGCAGTGCAATGCAGTGCAGTGCAGAGAGCAGTGCAGTGCAGTGCTCTGTGCAACTCACCACTATCTAGTGTGGAGTGTTTTGGGAAGGGTTTGCAATGCCTCATGGGCTCAAACGAGTCAGGCAGGGGTGTCTGGGAACATGGGTTCAGCGTTCAATGATTCAGCTTTCTCCATCCCATCATTCCATGGGTATCCTATTAGGTTTTGCACTGCTTTTCAAAAGTCCCACTAATCTGCATTTCTGCCGTCTTTGTGAGAAACATGGATCCTACACTGCTCTTCAGTATTGTGCTGAGCGTTATGAACACAACGTGCCTGATCCTGCAGTATTTCCTGAGCTGCGTGTCTGATGACGATGCCTTCATGGCTGCCTGGCTACGAGCCAGGGAAAGAAGCAATTCAGGATTGCTGTTGGCATTCATGGAGCAGCTGCGCACTGTGGACCACTGGTTCTGGGCCTGAGAAACAAGCACTGACTGGGGGGATCGTGCTGTTATGCAGGTCTGGGATGACAAGCAATGGCTGCAGAACTTTCGGATGCACAAGGCCACATTCCTGGAACTGTGTGCAGAACTTGCCCAACCCTTCTGGTGCAGCGACACCAAAATGGTGTCTCCCAGTAGAGAAGCAAGTGGCAATCACTGTGTGGAAGCTGGCAACACCAGATTGCTACTGATCAGTTGGGAATCAATTTGGAGTTGGTAAATCCATAGTGGGGGTTGCTGAGATGCAAGTGCGCTGGGCCATTATTTGCATCTTGCTACGAAGGACTGTGACTCTGGCAATGTGTGGGAAATAGTGGATGGTTCTGCAGCAATGAGGTTCCTGAACTGCAGTGGGGTGATAGATGGCACATATATCCCTATTTTGGCACCAGACCACCTTGCAACAGAGTACTTCAACAGGAAGAACTACTTTTTTATGGTGTTGCAAGTGCTGGTGGATCACCGGGGTTGTTTCACCAACATCAATGTGGGCCGGTCAGGGAAGGTGCATAACACATACATCTTTAGGAACACAGGCCTGTCCAGAAAGCTGAAAGCAGGGATTTTTTCCCCAGACCTTTTGGGATGTTGAAATGCCCACAGTGATCCTGGAAGACTCTGCCTACCTGCTACTCCCATATCCCATGAAGCCGTACACTGGCCACCTTGACAGGATCACGGAGCCCTTCAACAACAGGCTCGGTGGGTGCTGAATGACTGTTGAATGTGTCTTTGGCTGTTAGAAGGGCCGCTGGCGCTGTCTAATCACAAGATTGAAGACCTCAGTGAAGAAAATACGGTCATAGCTGCCTGCTGCGTGCTTCATAAGATATGTGAAGCAAAGGGGGAGAAGTTTCTGCGGGGTGAAGCATGGAGGTGGATTGGCTGTTCACTGATTTTGAAAGCCAAATACCAGGGCTATAAGAAGAGCTCAGTGGGGAGCTATTCAGCTCAGGGAGGCTTTGCAGGAGCATATTAACAGTGAGCCACTGTAATGTGTATTGCTGTAGTGTGCTGTACTTGGCATTGTTTTTTTTTGCTCTGTGCTATGAACCTTGCAATGAGTGATGTGTGCGCGCTAATATAACGATGCAAAAGCAACTGTTTCTGTTATCTTTGAATATTGGCCGCAGCCACCATATGTTATAGACTAATAAGGATGAATTAAGTTTCCAAAAATAGGCTTTTATTCCACACCCATGCAAACATGCCTATTTAAAGCTGAAATAAACTTCATGCATACAGGTAAAAGTATCTTTAAAGGGGAAGGAACAGAGAATTCACAAACACATATGCCAACTCAGTCTCTTAGACCAGGGTGTATGTGCGGCTGTTGTGTGTACTTTCCCACAGGGTGGGAGTGGCTGGGATAATGCTGTGGCCCCTGAAGATACATGGAATATTTGGGGTGGGGGAGTGTAGGGAGGTCCCAAAATGCAGTTCTCTATGAACTGTAGGGGGAGGCGAGCACAGATGTGTTCAGCATGAAAGTCAGTCAGGGAACGCAGCATGTCTGTGTGCTCCCTGAGCACCACTATCATCTCTTGCTGTCTGTTTCTCCTGTCCTCGCTATCCCTTTGCATTTTATCATTGATTCTCACCCTCCAATCCCTCTGCCTACAATCCAAGGCATGAGAGGCTTGCAGGACATCCTGGAACACATCTTCCATTGCTACTTTTTCAGTTGCTAAAGAAATGATGGATAGAGATACTATTGTGAGTGCAGCCACACCCCTTGAGCCACACAAGTTACAAGCACAACATTCTCACTTCTCCTTGGGATTCCTAGAGCATGGCAGCAGTCCCAGCCATGGTGAGTATGGCTCTGGGGGACAGGGAGGGGGCGAGTTGGAACAATGAGGGGTAGCACTCGGGCATCAGTACAAGCAGATAGGGCAATTGAACGGAATACTGGCACCGTTCTCCACAGACAGTGGTGATTTTAGCTGATATCTCACTCATGAGGGTAACCAAGGCTGAAAGGGAACAGCTGCTGCATGCATCTGGCTGCAGATCGGGTCCTTATGCAGCTAGCCCATGTGCTGCTATGGTGCTTGCTGAAGTAATTGCTGACTGGTGTGGGAAAGTATCCTACCGCAGTGGAAGAAATAAGGCATCCCTCCCCAGAAACCACCAGCAGAGGATTGCAGACTACCCCCTGGAAAGTTTCCTAGAGATCTCTATGGAGGATTCATGGGACATCCTGGTGTGCATTAACAAACTGTTCTCTGCCTAGCTGTATAGGGAAATGAGAAGCAGATAGCAACTGTACCTCTACTGGTTCACTACCTCATCTAACCTGATTTAAAAAATAATATATGAAAAGAGGTCTCCCTGCAATATTGAAGCGAACTGAGTACTTATCAGAGGTTCCCTCCCCTGCATCAGGCTCACTACTGCTGGACTGCTGAAAGTGGATTGACTGCTCAGGAGTCAAAAACAGGTCCTGGCTTGCCATGCCACTGGATCCCCTGGTTGTCTATCCCCCATACACCTCCTCCTCTTCCTTGTTCAGCACCTCATCTTCAGGTTTCACCGCAGTGCCCTGTGACTCCCACTCCTCCGAAGTATTCTCGGCATGCTTGACGTTAGAGGTAGGGTTGCCGCTAAGGATGGCATGCAGCTCCTTGTAGAAGCAGCATGTCTGTGGCTCTGCCCCAGAGTGACTGTTTGCCTCCCTTGCCTTCAGGTACACCTGCTGCAGCTTCTGGATTTTCACGTGGCACTGCTAAGTGTCCCTGTTGTAGCCCTTCTCCACCATGCCCTGAGTGATCTGACTAGAGATGTCCAAGTTCCTATGGCTGGATCGAACCTGTGACTGCACAGCCTCCTCTCCCCACAGATCCAGGAGACCCCCACCTCCTGTGTACTTCAGGCAGGAGCAGGTCTGCAGCGTGGAGCTGGCAAGGTCAGCTTGGCAGTTGCTAGGTTAACTCTCCATGCTGAACAAACAGGAAATGGAATTTCAAAAATTTATGGGGCTTCAAAAGGAGAGGGGGAGTGTACCAGTTTAAATTACTACCAGGCAGCGGAGTTCAGAACGGTGACCAGAGTGGTCATGATGGGGCATTGTGGGACTCCTCCTGGAGGCCACTAAAGTCATTGTTACCCACGCAGTTTCTACACTGACACTTCATCGCCCTAACTACATCGAGCTAAGCGCTATGCCTCTCGCCAAGGTAGATTTATTAGGTCGTCGTAGCAGGCAAGTTAAAGTGGTAGGAGGAATATTGTAGTGTAGACACCTACACACTTAGGTCAATGTAAGTTGCCTTATGTTGACCTAACTCTGTAGCATAGACCCGACCTGAGTGTCAAATGGGACACACAAAACTACAAAAAATGTTGGCCATAGGGCTGAATATTGCAAGATGCTGGGCATTCTTGTAAGGTATCGACTGCCCTCAACGTCCCTTGAAGTCATATGGAGATGTACATCTTGCAAGATTAAGCCTTTATAAGTGACTTTCATACAGAAAAGATCATAGGGAATCTGTAGCTGAGCTAGGAATAAAATCCAGGTCTCCAACATCCCAATACACTGAGTTAACCACAAGACTATCTTTACTTTCACCTTTAGCTTTGCCAAAGAGCTTTCTAGTCTCTTTTTAGTTAAATCTAAAGAGTTGCTATCCAACTTCAAAATAAATAAAAACTTTAGTGCAGGAGTAAAATACCACCGTCTTGAAATGTGTATTTTTAAAACCACTCTTTTCCTCTGTTTTTAGTTTCCAGAGGCTGAAGCATTGTTGCCATGAAGTGTTCAGTCTGACTCTGTCAGTCATAGGATGCTGCCCATGACAAGTCATAGCTCTGATGGTTCTGTAGATGGAAACTTCATGCTTTGGAATTCACATTCCAAGGAGGATTTTGGAAGGAGACTGATTGACATATATAGTTTCACCGTATCATGCCTCCAAACTGAGTGGGACTCACTTCCAAATGGTAAAGTAGAAATAAAGTGCATGATTGCCAATGAAATTATTTTGTTGATTTGCACATGACAGGGAGCTTGGATTAGATCGATTATTATCAACAGAGGGATGCATTGTGGCAATTGAACTTGCTGAATACCTGATAAACTTTAAGGTTCAGAAGTTCAGTATTATCTCATGCACTATAAGAAGAGATAGAGTGCACTTATGGAGACCTGCTGACCTCATTACTGTGAAGCCCAGTGAATCTGCCTTTCCCTGGGGTACCCTTCAAAATGTGCGTTGTATTTGATTGACGCATAGATTCGAGAATGCTACAGTTCTGCTACAGCGAACCTGCTGCTGCTGCTGCTCCTAAGAACACTGGAGACCTGATTCAGTGTAAATTGGAAGTAACTTCACTGGAATCAGTGGAGTTATCACAATGTAAAACTGGAATCAGCAAGAGGAGAATCAGGTCGAGGTTTTTTGAAACAAGTTGTGATGAATTGGGGCTATATCTGTACAACTTCTGAATTCTGACTGAAATTGTTAAATTGCATTATGAGAAACTGCTGTATCATCTGTGCCTATATATATGTGGATCCACCATTGCTGATAGGCCATGTAGCAGGTACGCACCAGCAGGGCTGTCTCTAGGGGGGTGCAGGGCCTCGGGCGGAAGTGACAAATCCGTCACTTCCGGGACCGACCTGTCACTTCCAGGACTGACCGCGCCGGCCAATCGTACCAGCCCACGGGGTCTGGGGCGGTTGCCCCGATTTGCCGTACCCTAGGGACGGCTCTGCGCACCAGACAGATACAACAGAACCATGCTTCGATCTCATCAACCCTATTCAGGAACAATCTTCTGGGAACAATAGGTAAGATGCATCCTTATAAAACCAGTTTAGCTGACTCCTCTGAAAGGAAAAAGATAGGAGCAATGGAAACTTAACAGGAGGAGAACAAAGGGGCCAGATGATCAGGAGAAGTTTAAATAAGGGAACCCACAGGAACAGAGAATAAGACAAGAAGAGAAGTGTGGCGCAAGGGAGTGCAAGGTCACAGAAACTGGTTAAAGGGCGCCAGTGGGGAGAGACCATCCAGCATGTAACAGGGGACTGCTTGCCTTCCTGGACTCTGATGGTCCCTAATGGCTCCCAAGGGAAGGGTGAGATAATAAGGGGCAATCTTTTGTATGATCTGTATTCTCCTGTGCTTCACATGATTAAGTATAAAGGAGCATAAAAGTGTTAGACTGTGTGCAAGGTGTCTGAGTGTGTGTATGTGCTTCTCAACTACTGCATACCCCTGAGAAAGTTACCCTGTATACCAAAAGCTTCACACCTTTCAGGTGGAGTTCTGGAAGAGGGTATGTTTAAGTACTGGGGAGTCTGAAGGGTCAATGCAGTGCCCAGAGATGTTAGGTAGCTAGACAATGGATTCCAACTCTGAGAAGGGGGGTGCCATATAGAAGGTCTGTGCCCTGAGAGTATGAGTAGGGTCTCCAAGACTGGGGAAATGACTGGACTCCATTCACGCTCTAGGGGCTTGGAACACGTGGGGATGCAGAGCAGAAGCAACTTGGATTCCCCTCACAGCAGTCCTAGTGAGCAGGGTACATGACACAAATATATTAAATGTTTGCTAATCAAGGTAAAAAAAATGAAGAGCAGAAATTATATATGTTATCAGACTACTGGTAAGCGAAGTTCTCATTGTACTCCCATCTTAGAAAATAGCTCTTAACCAATAAAATATGACAGATACCTAAAAAAGGGGGAAGTGAAAACACCACATGGTACTGACTGTGTTTTCCTTTAACAATAACCTCCCTTTCTGTCCTGTTCTTATCTCTGCCTCTCCTTGGAACTATATACACTGGTGAGTCTCACTTATTCAAACCCACTAGTTCTAAGGTAGGACATTTCTTCACATGGAAGACCAGCTAACCTCAGAGGCTCGTTTGCTAGTTGACTTGTGACTGTAATCACATAGATACGCTCTGTCATATTTATAGAGCTAACTGCACCTGTGACCTCTGCTAGATTCTTTGAGTGAACCCCCACCGCCTCCCAGGTCTTGAGTCTTAAGCCATGACCTCTCTCTTGGGGTGAAATCACATGATTCTCCCTTGCTGAGACTAGGCTTTGGGCTGAAATCCCCTATGATCATCTGCTCTTACCTCAGCAGGTTTGACTTATCTTCTGTTTCCTCTGGGAGCAAAGACAATGGTAACCAGTGACCAGATAGCCTTCCTAAGTAAAGTCTTCTTTATTAGAAGCAAGGCATTTAAGAGAAAACATAACTTAAACCAATAAAGAGTCTATACACATGCCTGTTGTATTCCTGAAGGCTTACTATTCCCTGGGTCTGGGGAAGGTCCAATTTATTCAGACTCCCTCTGCAGAGCCTCTCTCTATGTCAGCCTGTTCCGGTGGAGGCCCCTGACAATTGACCCCAGCTTCCTATCCTGACAGGAGCTTTTCAACTGTTTAGTGTTCTTTAGATCTGTAGGCTCCAAGCCTGGCAGCATAAGACTTGCATCTTCACTGTGGACAGAATATAGGATCCTCAAAGTTAATGGCTTTCCCCACTGTCTTTCAAATGTGAGTCTTATCTGTGGAGTCATTGTGTTGCCTTCCTGTTTGTTCGTCCAATAGCCCTCACTAAGTTAAAGAACACATGTATAATAACCATTCTGGCTAGCCCCTAATATAATTATACAGTCTCACTCAATAACTGGGTCACAGCAGTATTCACAAAATTATAGCTCAGTATCTTTAGATTATTACATAGCAACCTCCCATCTGCACCACCCTCGCACTAGGATTTTATTTAACTCCCTCCCTACCAAGGTGAAGGTGAGGTAGCTAAATAAAGTTTCTATGGTTGAGTAGAGACTGAATGGATGCAGGCGAGGAAAGAGGAGAAAGGAGAAAATTAGTTTAAATAAGGAATCCAGTTTCATTCTACTGATTGTTTGCAATGGTGTCAGAGGGGGAAATGATATTTGTCTGTAGATTAACATCCCAGTAAATTTTGCTATTAGTAAATTAGATTAAATAAGTTATTAAATGATGGTGTAAGTTTCCCTAAGTTAGGGGTCCATCAACCACCCTCTAAGAATTTAACTATTCACTTCTATCTGCCACATGAAAAAGATATGTCTTGTTAAAAAGTGAACAAATATCAAAGAGATATAGTCAAATTGATATCTAGCAATTTAACAAACAAAAGTGTTGTGTTTCCTTACTATATGCCATGGGGAAACCATCGCAGAGTTGGATTCCAACTAACCGTATTTATTAACTATGCACAAATAAACAAGACCTAGCTACCTATTTATTAACTATGCACAAATAAACAAGACCTAGCTACACTGCTGCTCAGGCAGGTTCAGATGGCTGCTACAACAGAAGACAGGGAGGCCCACTAGACTAGAGGGCTCCCAAACTATTTAAAGGGATATTACCCAATTCTTATGCACTACAAAAAGAGAATGAGTCACAAACAGTTTCAGACACTACACCTGCCTTGGAGTCTCTACATCTCTTCCTATTATTTGTGTTTTGTTTTGGAATCACATTGTTCTTAAAAAACACACACACACACACACACAAAACCCCTAAGTGTTTCTCTCCCCCCTTACTGTGTCAAAAACACACAGGGGAAAGTACTTACACAGGGAAAAGAGTGACATTGACCGTGGACAAAGTGCTTTCAAATGCACAAAGTAAACAAATGTAAAAAAAGAGAAATAGATGTTTTTCTCTAATCTCTTCCATTTACAGTAGTCTTAAGCAACATTAATACTGTAGGTAAAACATTTTCAGACAGAAATGTGATTTTTAAGTTCATGGTTTCCCTTTACATTTTTCTCCTGTAACTGTAACATACAATATCAGGCAAATGCTTTTCTTTTGTACAGAGGCCATTGTTTTTTGCTTGCTTTATGTATACAGTACCTTTGGATTTGTCCTGCAAAGGGTAAAGCTGTGCCTTTCCTTTGTGCATAACAATGTGGAAATGTGTCTAGCCACTGAACAAGCAATGCAGCCAGCGTTCATGTCCCACAAGCAGCAAAAAAGCTTCTCATTGTGAGCGAGGTTCTAAAAGATCAGCTTTTCACCAAGCCATTCAATATTGTGACATGCTGCTATTGAAGTTTAATTATATCTTTGATCACACAAAAGAATCTAATTCATGCTGTAAATCATATCCTGACATGCCAACTTCTAGCATCTTATTTTGTTTGCTTAAAATAATTTAATGCAGCTGACTTTGAGGTGAGGAATTATTTTATATTGTTGATGTTTAGAGAAAGATGAATAGATTTTTTGTTACTATTTTAATGAAGCCGTTCCACAAACATAACAATCAGCTCCCTCCTTTTCAATTGCTGCTGCTAATTGCCTCAATGTACAGGTTCTATTACGGACTAAAGCATCAACCTTATATTTATTAAAGTATAATTACTTTAATGTAATTGTTTTGAATTATTACATCTTCACTAAATAGGACATAGTTAAAACAAATAAAAATGTTCCTAGATCAAAGCTGAATTTCTAACCAATTATGGAAATGACCGTGAAAAACCTCACTTTAAATTAGGTTGCTTTTCCCAAGTGGATTAATCTTAGTCTTTGCACCCACATTGGGGCTGTGTTTAAATTAAAGTGATTTCCTCACCTTTAGTTACAGTCTCTGCATGGTTCTGTGAACTTTCAAATATAATAAAGTTGCTTTCT
Source organism: Trachemys scripta elegans (assembly GCF_013100865.1). NCBI lineage: Eukaryota > Metazoa > Chordata > Testudines > Emydidae > Trachemys > Trachemys scripta. The sequence goes on from NC_048299.1 coordinate 181,699,201, forward strand.
CAGGGGCATGAGACCATTGTTCTACAAGACTTTTACAGCAAAGACCAAAATCATGTAAGATTCAGGTATGTTTGGGTTACCACTACAAACCCAAATCTCAAACCAGGTTCCCAACCCTGTTGCCAAGCAGGGGCTGAGAATTTAGCAGGCATGGGCATCAACATTTCAGAACGTCAGGCTGTCCAAAATCCAAACATGGATCCAGATGTGAGTTTTCAAGTTGGCTTCTGTCTTTAATAATGATTATGCAATGCCCTGATCTATAATAAACTGGGGAAAAACAAAACAGAAACAAAACAACTGGATCTGAACATGCAAAAATTTGAGCTTTTTGAAATCTGGATGGGAATGGTGCAGCTTGAACTCATCTCTAGTTTCAAGCAAAACATTCAGTTGTTGTGCATGATTTCAACACCCAGTTAGGCTATACTTGATGGCTTTGGCTGCATTTTGTTTTAATGAACTTCAAAACTCAAAATGAAATGCAGGGAGTGTGAAACACCACAAACCAGCCTGTGCATAAACTGGTCTATGGATCCAGACGAATGGAATTCACATAACTCTGAATTTGGCCCACATCTTTACTGTATGGATATGTACATCTAAAGAGAGGTGAGGCACTCAACTTAATAGAATGTATTCACTCCCTTTTTGTCTCTCTGTAATCCCTCCTATCCAGCCAAAACAAGTTGCTTTTAACATTTATCATTAGTCTGCCAGCTTCCTGAGGCAGTCAGTCGACAGAATTTGGGAACAACAGCTCTGATTGGGCTTCAAACTGTGTGCCATGATTTATACTGCTAGTTGCTTCACTCTGAGAATTCTGTCCACAAATCACTGCCACCATGTTTCACTGGCATTAAATGATGCTTTTCTCCTGGCAAGAGATGGGCTAGCCTCCCCAATTCTCAGCCAGTTTATCAATTTTACTGATCTGAAACTGTGGGTGGCGGGTATAAGACAGTTGGGGAGGCTAAGCCTCCCGAAATGGAGCAAGAAATGTCAGCACACCTCCTCTTGGAGACGCACCGGTCTGCTGCCTTTAGAGCGCTGCCACCAGAAACTCCTGAGAAGTGGAGGGGACATTGGCACCCGGACCATGGCCCCACCGACGCTCAGCCCACACTCCACCCTGAGACCCTGCCCTCGCTTGGCCTCTTCCCGCCTCCGCTCCACCTCTTCCCCAAGGACGCCCCCACTGCCTGCCGCTTGTTCCTCTCCCCCGCCATTGCTCGCCCTTAAAGCAGGAGGGGACAGAAAGGAGCAAGCATCCGGCGGGCAGCTGGTGGGGGGCTTGGGGAAAGGGGCAGAGAGGAGTGAGCAGTGGACAAGGGGGCCTCAGGAGAGGGGTGGAGAGGAGCAAGTGGAGGGGGCGCCTTGGAGGACGAGGTGGAGGGGGGGGAAGAGGTTAAGTGGGGCAGGGCCTCATGGGAAGAGGCGGGACAGGACCTTGGGGCAGAGTAGAGGACAGGGCCATGATCTGGGAACTGGTGGAACCCCCCACTTCCAGGGATCTTCCGGTGCTCCCGCCCAGTCTTCTCAAATGCAAGAGACACCCGTCACCTATGTCTGGAACACTGAACGTCATCGACTGAAAAAACGCAGCGATTACGAGGATGGAATCTGCTAGTGGATTCTGATGCACAGTTGAGGATTTAGACTGTCAGAACTATAAGTAGATTTAGAGAGGCTCAACTGCAGCCATAAAAAAAGGCCCCTCAACACACAAGGACAAAATTATTATGATTTTCCAACATTTTTGGGAGCCAATAATGAAAACAAGCAGCCTTTGATCTTACAAGGCAATTGATCCTATTGTCTGTAGCATCACTTATCTACACCTGAGGTTCTTCAGGGGAAAGAGAAGCAAGTATTTTGTGCTATCTGAGGCAATCTATAAAGTTGCTTGATCACTAGGAGAAGGAAATAAAATTCAGGATAGGCAAAATTATGATGACTTACTTTTCAGTTGGACAGTTTGAGTTGATTTGCAATAAGTACTAGATTTTAGAGGAAACATAACTGAGGATGGAGATAAAGCAGTGGTTTAAATTACTATTCCTCACATTACAGGCAGCTTAATTTAATAGCAACAACAGGTTAATTTATATTGGTTTATTTGATTTTGTTGGGCTGTTTGGAGAATAGTGATTACAAACTTGCTGAATAAGTTACCTTAAATATTCTTGAACTGTATACTCCACCGATGATGTTATATGTAAATGAAAATATTCACTGCTAGATTATGAACCAGTTTGAGAATTATAATCTATTAGTATATACACTGCAACTTGAACTCGGGAGTGGAGAATATTAGGTGCATGGTAGGGTCTGGATCAATCCTGGTTTCAACCTACCTCCCCTCCAAAATAAAGTCAAATTTTATTCAAATGAAATATACCCAGATTAGATTGTCCGACCATTACACTCAGATAAAGCTGATTATCCCCATCTGTACCTCCTGTACAGTAATTCCAAATTACATAGTTCTCTCCTATCTGCCCTAAATGAAGCCACAATTAGTTTTTCAAAAAAGAGTTGTCAGATCATATGCCTCTTATAAACCAATATCACTCTTGAATGTGGATAGTAAAATCCTAGCCAAGGCATATACAAACAACCTAGCACCTTTTCTACCATCCATTATCCATGCTGACCAGTAAGGGTATAGCCATCAGAGAGATGCCAACAATAACATAAGGAGGTTATTAAATATTATTCATTACCTTCAATGGAACAAAATAGAAGCCTAATTCTTAGTCTTGATTCCAGGAAAATACTTGATAGGGCCCCAGGAGATTTTTGTTCTCTACTTTAGAAGCCTCTAATTTTGGCTCTCAGTTTAGATCATGGTTACAAATGTTTTTCCAACAATCTACGGCTGTGGTGATAACTTAAAAATCCCTCCCCCCTCTCCTTTTGAATTATGAAGAGGAATGAGGCAACAGAGTTCCTTCCCACTCCCCACCTCCATAAATGTCATTATAATTGAATCTCTAGCCATGCTAATGAAATCACATGTGACTATATTGAGAATTAAGAAGGAAACCATGAATAGCAGATCACATTCTTTGAGATGATCTTTGAATTATCTGAGTTCTTCCCAAAACACTTTCTGCACTACAGTGCAAGGGTCAGGCTTCAAAAATCAATTCACCATAAATCAATGGCCACTACCATAGCTCCATTATATATCAGTGAATTACTAGTTCAAATGGATTTGAAATCTTTTAGAGTAATGACTCCAGTAGAATTATGTTCTATTTTTCAAGAAAACAAGCCAACCCTATTAAAAAAAATATAACTGAATGTAGCCATCTGGCAAAATCTCTCTCTAATATTTGGTTTTACTTCTTTTCAAGCTTAAGCAGTTTTTTTTAACTTCTGCTCCTCCACTTAAAAAAAATGATAGATAAAGCCATGAAACAATGCGCATGGACAATTCTTAAAAAAAAAAAAAACCACCACCAAGAATTAGGCATAGTTTACACTAGAAAATTAAGTCAGCTTAAGATGTTGCCTCATGGGTGTGAAAAATCCACTTCCCTGAGAGACATAGTCATGCTGACCTAACCCTCAGTGTAGACAGCACTAGGTTGATGGAAGAATTCTTCTGTTGCCCTAGCTACCGCCTCCCAGGGAGGTGGATTACCTATCCCAATGGGAGAACCCCTCCTGTCAGCGTAGGTAGCGTCTACACTGAAGTACTACAGCAGTACAGCTGCAACTGTGCATCGCTGTAACATTTCAAGTGTAGACAGGCCCTTAATGTTTTTTAAAGGAACAATCTCTTTTTAAAATCTAGTCAGTATAAAAAAAACTAGTCAAGGCCATTTCAGGTGCTCCCACCTGCCCTTCACCTCCTACCCCCTCACCAATTTTTGTAATTTTATTATCACGGTTTCCTCTTTTAAAATAAAATTCACCTGTTGATTTGTGGAAGACCAAGTTAAATAACATGCAAAATTGTTTAAGGGCATGATCCTACAAACACAAATTCAATATGGCTACACACTTGAATGAAGTGACTCATGATCACTTGATGATAACCTGTCTGTTCATTCCCTTTGGGGCACCTGCCATTGGCCTCTGTCAGAGGACAGAATGCTGGGTTGATGGACCTTTGGTCTGACCCAGTATGGCCGTTCTCATGTTCTTATGAGCTTGAGTGTTTGCAGACCTGGGTCCTCACTGACTACAGGTTATACCTGGGAGCCATGAAACTGAATATACACAAAGTGGTGTCAAAGTGCACAACGTACATACATTGAAAAACATAGAGGAAAAAAAGTTAATTTCTTTCGTTTACAGTAATCTTAGGTGTTAGTTCTAATAACAGTAAAAATATTCAGACAGAAATGTTAATTTTATGCTGAAGGTGTCCTTCAAATTACTTTCATTGAAGGAAAAAATAGGTGTAACTCTTCTCAACTGGCTGTTGTGCAATTACATAACATTCTTATGAACAATATGAAAAAGGCAACCTTTTGTCTCTCACAAACACGAGGGCCAGATTTGGTGCACCATAGAGCAACATATTCTCTGTATTATACATAAGCATTATACCTCTTGTACTGAGCAATGACCATCTGAATTCCTAGCCTCAGCAGCCATCTACAAACCTGGCATAGATTCAGGACATTATTAAAGGTAGAACATAATCAATTATCTTTGAGAACTCATGGACAATGAGTTAGGTCCCAGATGACTAGAGACAGGTAAACATAGTGCCTATCTTTAAAAGGGGGAACAAAGAGGACACAGCCTAACTTTGATACCTGGAAAGATACTCCAACAAATTATTAAACAATAAATTTTGAAAGCACCTAGAGGATAATAGGATGATAAGGAATAGCCAGTATGGATTTGTCAAGAAGAAATCAGGCCAAACCAACCTAATTTCCTTCTTTGACAGGGTTACTGGCCTAGTGGATAGGAAGAAGCAGTGGACATGATATATATTGATTTTAGTAAGGATTTAACACAGTCCCACATGACATTTTCATAAGCAAATTAGGGAAAGGTGGTCTACATGAAATTATTAATAAGGTGAGTGTGCAAACTGGTTGAAAGATTTTACTCAAAGAGTAGTTATCAATGGTTCACTGTCAAACTGGGAGGGCATCTCTAGTGGGGCTCCAGAGGGGTCAGTCCTGGGTCTGTTTAACGTGGCTGTCAATTATCCATATCTTCTGGATCCTAATCCACCATTTTTATGTGTAGATGAATGGAAATGCTATACCCTTTATGTTTGCATAAGTAGGGATTAGGTTTGCAATAAGATGGACAGTAAATGTTCATTAATTGTTAAGAATCAAGAAAACTCTCACAGTGTCACAGTCCAAGGCAACTGCACCTGCATTTCCCCTCAGTGGCCCAGCGAGGGCACCCATTCTCAGACTTTCAGGGTCTCCACTGCACTGATAACAGCAGATATAGGTTACCATCCCCTTCCTACAAGAGAAGGTACATACAATTCCACAATAGAACATATGTAACTGAATTTTTAATACAATGGACCCCAAAGGTATTAAACCTAATTCAGCAAAGTTTATCTTAATTCCATAAGGTTTGTCCAGGATATTGTCAGTCTGTCATAGGATGATCTGACCAATTCTAGGAGACATGGTTCCTTTAATTGGAACAGCTAAATTTAGAGGACTATGCGTATACTATATAAGTCCGCTAACAGAACTCTTCGTGAAAAAGGAACTCTATAACAGTATGTTTCTACAACGACAGTATCTTTATCTACAGAAGCAACCTTCTTAGTGCAGTTCTGGAGTTATCCTAACCGTATGGATATATATCTATGAGGGGCCAGCAGATGTTAATCTTAATAGAATATACTAAGCAGGGGATATTAAATCTATGGATGCGTCATTCACATGGACACACCATTGGTTTGAGCAGAGCTTCAAAGAAAAAGGTTTGCTCTCACCGATCAGGTGCGGGGAGCAGACAATTTCCTCTTGGAAGCCTGTCTAAGTGGTCCATTTAGTGGTGGCTCCAGGAAGTCAGGAGCAACTCATGGTGTAAAGCCTTACTCACATCACTGTCGGAAAGAGGAAGGTAAAAGAATAAAGACAGGGAGGCAGACGGAAGCAATTTTTATTAAAGGATTTTTACAAATAGGAACACTGGGAGAAAATAGTCTGCTGTAGCAAAATGATCTGGTTGTACTTACCATCCCAACATGTATATTAGTTGCCAGGATCAGATGACAGTTTATATTCTATTGAATAATTCCAGAGAGATGAGGAATCCAGGGCAGGCATTTTAAAGTAATTATTGCATTTCTTTTACCCTTACATCACTACCCAAAGGGTGCAGTCATCATCCAGAGACATGCCTCATGGCCCTAGTTTCTGTTTTAGTATAGTAATTGTTACACCAGGTCTTACCAAGGCAACTCATACTAATATCCAGCTCTTACAAACAGAATCTCATCTGTTTTTTTTACAAATGTATTGCTGGCATTTTGTCAAAACAGAATTGCACAAACCACCATGTTTTGATGAGGACATAAAGATTAAAAATTGGTTTCTGTGGCTAAATGCAGAGTTGACATTCAGGAGGAGGGGGGAAAAAAGAAGCCAAGCATATAATTGATGTAAACTAACCAACACTTTGTTTACTTATCCTCTAAGTAATCACGTGCCAACCCCTCTGCCCACAACTCTTTCTTAAAACAGTTCACAATAAAATCTCAAGGCACATTTACACCTGGCCACAGACATTTCAAGGAAGCTGGTGTTTTCCAGCTCCCAATAAGCCATTAGGGACATTTCCCGCCCACACCTCAATAGGCAGGTCAGCTCCGTTGACAGAAACAGCCAAAAGACCTGGGCTTTCTTACACAAGGTATTTACATGAGGCTTTTTTACTACAAATTTTTCACTGGCACTAACAATGATGGGTGAGCTACTGAAGACAGCGCCCTAGGCAATTCCAACTCCATCTCCATGTCATCTATTCCTGCTAAGAACATACTTGCGTGAGATGATTCTTAAATTGACAGCAGCTACCTGGCACCCTGTGTGCAATAACCTTTTGCCTCGCTGCTACCATGGATGAAGATACACAGGTTTTAGTAGTAATGGGAAATTTTAGAGAAATAAGGTAAGTGTAGGCCGGACCCCAATGGTGGGGAGCTGGTAATCTTCAGTTTGTTTTGGCTCTGAACACAAGTCCAGCGCAGATTGAGATATTTGCATTCACCATAGCAATGAATACTCATGTGATTGTTCTTAGAACACAGTAGGCATGTTTTGGTATGACTGCTGCATATGATTTATGAGCAGCCAATCATACAGAGCTTTTTTGCCTGAGAACTTTTTTTTAGAACAGGTAGTTGTAAACGAGTGAGTGAAGAAGTGTTGTCTGGGAGCTCTCTCTGTCTGTGATCAGGGCAGGCTCCAGGCACCAGCTTAACAAGCAGGTGCTTGGGGCGGCCAAGGGAGAGGGGCGGCACCTGTGGCAATTCGGGGGTGGCAGGTCCCTCACTCCCTCTAGGAGCGAAGGACCTGCTGCTGAACTGCCGCCACCGATCACGGTTTTTTTCCCAATTGCCGCCGCCAATCGCGGCTTTTTTTTTGTTTGGGGCGGCAGAAAGGCTGGAGCCGGCCCGGTCTGTGATACTCTTGTTAATAGAGAATGAAAGTCTTCAAAATAGCTTATGGATCTGGCTGGACCATCTCTGGTTATATAACCAACATCAAAGTCTTGTCTACACTAGGGAATTTAAATGAATTTCCACTGTTGCTAACCCCAGTTTAGCTGCACCAGAGCCTGATGTTTGATGGGCTATTACTATATTAAATAATGTAGCAAGAGGCTGGGATCCTATTGGCCATGCGGTTCATCTGATTTAGTGTTGGGAACGGCCTGATTTGAGGGGCCAGGCAGCACTTAACAAGTCACCTTTTCTCTGGTCTCATGCCCTTTGTTCTTGTGCCCCATGGAAGGGCTAAGGGAAGGTCAGGTTACCCCAGTTATGCTGATATGGATCTTAATAGCATCTGCACTCTGCAGCTTCTGCGCCGCTGCATCACCTTCTTCTCCCCCATCACTCCTGCAGAGCCGCTGTACAGCAGGTGTGAACATCCAGTTACTTAGGCTGAGTGTGAAGAGGATGAGGAGCTGCTGAGCAGCTGCAGAATACAGGTGCCACTTATGGCTTGACCATCTGGGGATCCTACACTCCCTGATCTCTACCTCTTACTGCAGAGATTGGGACAAACTGGGTAGGAGAAGAGGTGGACCAGGGGGTGGGGAAGAGATGGGGATGATGACTAGAAGGAAAGAGTAAGAAAGGAGGAATAAACAGAAGGAATGGGAAAGAAAGAGAATTGAATACAGGGCGATATTCAGCAAGGGGAATAATTAATTATTTGCAGGGGAAAAAACATTGGAAAAGACCTAAGAAAGGAGGGAGCCCAACAGGGAGAAAAAAGGTTAGCCAAGAAAGATAAAGAGCATGAACAAAAGCAAAAGAGACAACGTTGATTTGTTTTTTATCTTATATAAAACTGCTGCCAGATAATATATTCATCAATAATGATATACACATATAAGCATATGTGCAATGTGAAGATGAATGGATATGTGCCAAAGAATCGTATGCCATCCGTATGCCAGTTACCAGGGAAATGCACAGAATACACATCCAGCAGCTTTCCAGAGGGGAAAGGGAAGTCATTTAGGGCAAACTGGGTGGAAGCTTTGGAGTGAAATGGAAGCGAAGTCCCATGCTCATCAGGTGAATGGACTGAAGGGTGGAGTGTGCTGCTGAAAGGCTCAGTTGTCTTTGTGTGTGTGAGCGAATAGTGGGATCGAACGGCAGATCTGACTGCTGATGCTACAACAGGATAGACTCTCCAGTTCTCGAGATGTGTGGTGGGTAGGAAAAACCTAGTTTCTCATTTTGTTAGGAACATTGTTACCCTGTATAATTCAACATCATTTTAGTTTGAATTTCACCTTAATTTAGCTTTAGGAAGGCAGTGTGAGCCAGTGGCTAGAAACACTGGACTGGGATTCAGGAAACTTGGGTTTATTCCTAACTCTGCCACTAGCCTGCCAGTAGATAAGCTATTTCACTGCTCCGTGCCTCAGTTTCCCCATCTGTAAAATGGGGATAATGATATGATTCTTCTTGCAGAGTCTGAGCGATTACTCTACATCTTGTCCCTAGTCCAAAATATCCTGCCTGCAGCCCCGTGTACAGTGACATGTAGTTCTGGTGCTTTCTTGTCTTTTCCTCCCTGAGCAGTAGATAAGCTTCTATTTGTATTCACATTTAGAGCTAGGAATGTCGCTCATCCCAGGAGGTGGATATTGCTACATTAAATGAGATTTTTCCCTAATAGCTGGAGGCATTCTCAGGTTCACTTCAAATTGCAGATGGGAATAATGTGGAGAGTCTTTCAAAGAGATTAAAGCTAATCTTAAAAGACCAAAGAATATTTTTTTTTAATTAAAAAGTTATAAATGACTTCCAGACATCCTACTGGAAGAAGTAATTATATATATTTGGCTTGATTTTCAAAGGTACCAAGAATTCACAGCTCCCACTGAAATCAATGGAAACTGTGGGTATTCAACATCTTTGAAAATCAAGCCAAAATTGTCTTTAGACTGTAAGCTCCTTAGGGCAGGGACCTGTTACTTGTTTGGCAAACCTATCCTTTTGCAGAGCACCTTTGCCCAGACAGCGCTATATGAGTAATAATCATAATAATAGAGAACAGATTTGTGCTGGAAGTTAGGAACATTTGATGTGGTTCTACAGTCTTTGTATTACACATTATTTTTTAACAAAAATAAACTTTCAATTTATAAGCAATATACAAAATGAAGCATGAACAAACTAACCTGTCTGAAAACAATTTGGAAACAGGAAGGTGTTTGCCTGCTCACATACAACTTGGACACTTTCCCATCATTCCCTATTTTAGTATCTTGAAATAATTTGAATCAAATGCTTCCAATTGGAAATCTCGGGGAACAAGCAGACTAAGAAGAGTGTGTTTGTTTGTAGTGGTTCTTGGAGCACTGAATCACAATGCTAAGTGATGGTGGGACATTCCTGATACATGCGTGTACACATGCGAGTGTGCATACCCTCACTCTGTCACAGATCCACAGGATCAGTGCTACGCCCACAGCTTTGGAACAGTCTCTTGGAGGAACACCTTCAGTGTGCCAGACCCCAAGGGGACTCACTCTTCCTTCAGGGTGGACCATGCGGCTTCTCCGCTTCCTAAGACTGAACCTCTGGGGCAACCGCACTCCTACTTTATACCGTGAGCTCTGGTCAGAGAGTCCAATTGAGATAGACTCCTGACAGAGACTTGTACACTGTTCAGAGATTAATGCACCTCACCAAACATTTGCAGTGCCCCTCAAATGGTGTTGTCAAAACAGTAGGGTTATTAATCAGCTGCAACACAGCATAGGAAGTCCTTAGGTTAGCATAGAGAAACGAAGGTTAAAGCATAGTCCAAGTCCATTCTGGTTAGCCCAGAGCCCTGGCCAAGCTGTAGTGAAGTCCATGTTCAGGCTCTATCTTTTTCTCAGGTTAACCTCCTTGGTCAGTTCCCAAGTGGGATCCCCAATTTCTTCCAGCAGCCAACTCTTAGCCCCCCCCCCCCCCCACCTTCCCAGTCCTTTGCTCTTTAGCTGGAGGATTTTGCTCAGCTTCCTTGCTGAGGGGTCGGGAATTCCATCTCCCTCTAGGTCATTGGTTGCTACGTGTCAACATCCTGGTGACTGGATTTGCCATTGTCTTCTCAGATTCTCCACTGATATGGGGTTGGCCCTCAGCCATTCAAGCTGAGACAGCTAGGCAACATTCATACCTATGTCTCTTAGGGCTGGCCTACACTGAAAACTTACACTGGCATAACTACGTCTCCCAAGAGTGTGAAAAACGCACACCCCTGAGAGATGTAGCTATGCTGACCTAGCCCCCAGTGTTAGGAGGAAGAATTCTTCTGTTGCCCTAGCTATTGTCTCTCAGGGAGGTGCATTAACAACAGCAATGGGAGAACCCCTCCTGTCACTGGAGTGAGTGCATGGGCAGCCGGTGAACCCCCCCTTCAGGGAGGCTAGCCTGCTGGCCCCGCCCCTTTCACCCAAGGCCCCACACCCGAACTGCTCTTTCCTTCCACAGCTGGAGCCCCGAGCCCCCGTGGCCTGAGCTGTGCCAGCTAGCCCTATATTTGCATGGCCCAGCTGGCCTGCCCCCGCCGGCCGGCCCCAGCCACCCTGGGCTGTGCTGGCTGGCCTGATCCCCAAGCCACTGGCCTGACCCCTGGGCCGTGTTACTGTATTGGCTGAGGCCACGGCTGGAGCTGAGTCCCCACTGGCTTCAGGATGGGGCCACAGCCTCGGCCAGGGAAGGCTTAGCCTTCCCAGGCCAATGAAACCTGCTGCCCCTGAGTAAGTGTCTACACTGAAGTGCTACAGCTGTGCTGCTGTAGCAGTTTAAGTGTAGATATACCCTAAGCTTGCCCTCAGAGCAAAGAGTCCTTTTTCCCCTACTGGGTTTCCATGCAGAATATAGGGAAAATTAAGGCATACAGAGGAGGTCATAAAAAGGTTACAGAAAATTCCTACTTCGTCACACACCCCCAGCAGAAGTCACAACACTCCTTCAAATACACATATAATCCCCCTGTCTTCCATGTAGTCTCCTTGGTGATGGCTGTAACTACAAAATGACTCACTTTGACTGGGAGGCACTGGAGTCCCCAGTATCAAATTCATAGGGTATCATCATCACTGCATTTCCTGGTCTAGTTTCAAGGATCCTGGATCAATACAGTAACATGGTGCCTTCAGTCAACCTAAGCCCTAAACCATAACTCAGCATGGCATCTCATAGGTAGATTAACAAATCAACTTAATAATACACCATCTCAGCAGAATTATGTATCAAATATTACAGAAACAACATTCACGGTTTATGAACATCAGGAAAAAGGAAAGAAATCTGGATTAAATTGAGCATAAACCAGACATCTCTAGGGAACGACATACTCCTAACTTTTTAAGCAGCCCTCTTCCAGCAGCTATCATTAAAACCCTCCTGTTAAGTAATGCACCTTGGTCCAGTGGCTAATGCATCAGGTTGGGAGTCAAAAGACAGGGCTTCTATTCACAGACCTGCTGATAAATCCCTGGGTGACTTTGGCTAAGTTACTTACAGCTTGATTTTCAGAGGTGCTGAGTAAGCTCTGATGAAAGCCAAAGGGAGCTGCAAGTAGTCATTGTCCACTTCCTTCTCTGTGCCTCACTCTCCCCATCTGTTCCTCATCTGTAAAATGGGACTAATGATGCCCACTTTTGAAAGTTCTTTGAGATCTATTGATGTAAGGTGCTAGACAAGTACTAAGGATTATATTATTATAAAACTTGTGCAGTCCCACTGAATTAATACCACATGACTCCAGGTGCTGGCTATGTCATCAGATGGCAATGTGAAATCCCTTAGACTGTGTTATTTATTCAGAAGATTATAATTATGAAAAATGAAAAAAACCCTCAGCCTAATAAGTATCAGGCCCTTCAAGAATGGATATTAAACACCATTTTCCAGGTACCAGATTATAGGAATCACAATGTTAAGACACATGCTTATTTTAATGATCCTGGTCAAAAGGGCTGTCTACAATGTTTATTTATTTATTAATTTTTAGTTAAGTAGACAATATAAATCTACCCTTGGCTTTCATAAAAAAGCCCTCTTGCTACATTCTATTTAGTTTAAATTGGCATGTATGTGATTCAACCTGGAAAGCCCAGCCAAATCCAATTAATGTCATTGAAACTCCAGGAGTACACAGATATGTTTTCAGTTTAAAAATGGAGTAAAAAAAAAATCCATAAGGCCTAAATTTGGATCTTTTCCTATTTTTCATTTGGAGGAGGGGAAAGGAGGTAAGGGAGTAATCATAATAATAATAAAAATGTCATGGAAGTAGAAAAATCAGCCCATCAAGCCCATTTTGCTTGGCAGGTTGCTTTTCCTCTTTTGCTACAAAATACTTTATTCCCCAGATTTTTTTAGATTTCCAAAAAAAACAAAAAAACAAACAAAAAAAACCCCAGCTGGAATTCTAGTGGACTCAGTTGTTACTTGCAAAATTTGGGGTAACTCCCCCTCCCCTTTTATTCGCAAAACTTGATTTTCTATTTACAGGTAGAGATCCTGATGGCTTATTTGTTATATCCCCATCCTCGTCGTTGGGCCTATGCAAGTCACTAGCAGATGAATTGTAAATTAACTTCAGCTAGAAGCCAAAAGAAAACATGCCATTTCTATCTCTTGGCTCTTTCATCTATGGTAATTCCACATGTTTCTCCAAGTCACAGACTCCTCCCTGAGGGAATCACCTCTCCTTTCATTATGAATTAGGCATACTGGAACTCCAATAGTCTGGAGAGAGACTGGTGGAGGTAACTCCTCTCCATTTCTAAAATGGTTAGTTTGATAGCCACAGGCTGAAGGCAGTAAAGAACAGAGCTAATTTTGCTCACAAAAACTTTTGTAGCTTATTACAGGAAAAAAAAGAAAAGGTTCTTTAAAAATATTACTGAAATATGAGTGTTTTGCAGAGGTTGCCACAGAAACACGTAGAGCATATAATCCAAAATAGGATGTCTAGACAAACTCCTACTGTCTGACCTTTTATGTATTTCCTAATACAACCAATCTTGCCAAGCAAATTGGTGACTAAGCAGCAATTCACTTTACACTGTGTCATAAAGGCCTGACAAGGCCCAGGTCACAGTTATAAATTTCAGTCTGGCTACTTCAGCAACTCTCAGCTTCCTTTACCAACACAACTCCCGTGTGGTTTCTGAGCTGTGATGTGTACTCTGGATCATCATGAAGTAATTTTGGGGCTGTAAAATCCAAAAACCACAGCTCTGCTGAAAAACAGAGAGCACTTTCATCCAGTAGGACCCCAGAGTTTACATAAAACCGTAAAAGGAAGACTGGAGAAAACCTCTGGTGAAAACAAATAAAAGGCAGTGACGTTAAGGCCTAGAGCAGCCGTCTGTTTCTGGGGGGCTCATAGTTGGCATCCCTGTCACTAAACATATTAACTACTAACTCCAGTGGAGTTAATAGCACCAACACATGCTAATCACACCCTGATTCACAACCTTCTTTCTACTCTGGACTCCCCTCGCCTCCTGCCAGGAAAAGTTTGTTTATTTATGTATTAGAAGTTGCCTTGTACAAAATTAGCTGTCTCTAATTATTGTTTCACCACAAAATATTGAGACGCTGCAGTTAAATACTAAGCCATTCAGACTGCTCAGGTTCTTATGCAGAGAATCAGAAAAATGGTTAAAAAACAAAACAAAACAAAAAGGACAAAACCCAACATTAGGGGCCCTGTGTTTAAAAGATAATATTCAAAGCCCATAAACGTGACGAGATTTTACACAAAAAAATCTTCCAAAGTAGAATCAAAAGCTAATTTTTCTACTTTGTTCCACAAAGAAAAAAATTGGAGCTTAGTTTGGGGTCAGGTTAAAAGTGAACAGTGGATCATATACTCAGCTAGAACAAATATTATTGATCCCAGCTGCAGTGACATGGTTAGTAAAGGGAAATCGTGGAGAAGGCTCTCAGATAGTACAATGATTGGAGTGGGTGGAGTGGGGCACATGTAAGTTCCTAGATAGTGAGAAAGAGAGACAAAAGGAAGAGCGATATTGCAGAAGGGAAATGAAATGAAAGAGCAAGAATATGGAGGAAAAGAAAGGGAAGTAGTTAATATTTGTACAGCACTTTCAATGTGTAAAATATAACTCTGCTAAGTATTAACGACTGTTAATATCTGGCCACTCCATATGAATTTAATTTGCTATAGAGGCATATTGGATTTTATATATATTTTCTGTGAAATTTAATTTTCCATACTATATTCAGCCAGGAAATGGAGAGCTTCCCATGGGTGACGTGCTCATTAACATGCTAACAGAAACACTTCCAAGGAGGATGTGTGCTCTGAGGCACAGACGGAGGAGAGGACCCTGTGAAAGGCTCTAATGGGCTGACCTTTCATCTTTTGAGCTACTTGTTTTGTTTTTATGTACAAGATCTGTTTCCCTCTTAAAAAATTCACCCCTTAGTTCAAAGAAATGGGAGGAAGATCTTCAAAATGCTCAGATATGAATTCATGCCAGTTAGAAGGAGGAAATTAAAATAGTGCATTTTAAAAAGTAGTGCACTGGACCTAATCAAACATATTGTGCCTTTGAAAGATAATTGTACTTTTAATTTGGGATTTTAGAGGTGTCTGTCACTTTTTTGGTGGTTATCAAATGAACATTATGCTCTATTTATATTAGTATGGTCTAGTGGATAGGGCACTGGACAAGGAACCAGGAGATCTGGATTCAATTCCCAACTCTGCCACCAACATGCTGTGGGACCTTAGGCAAGTCACTTCACATCTCTCGGCTTCTGTTTCTCCTCCCAGCCTTTGTCTGTCTTGTCTATTTAATTTGTAAGCTCTTCAGAGGTATGCCCAGGGATATGGTTAGATAGATTTCACTGAGATGATTGTGGCATACATACAGTAACTCTCTAGGAGTAAAAGCAGCAGGGATATCATACTGATTCCAATCAGTTTCACCACCATGAAACACTTATGGTTGACCCAGAACATTCTCTAATGCTTGCCTATAGAGGTGTATGATGCTGTATTGCAATCTATCACCAATGGTCTTTCATCCGGTTAGAATGGCGGTGAGTGTTCTATCTTTTCCCTGATAGTTGTTCATAAAACAGTCCAATCAGTCAATAGTCATTTTGCAATATTCCTTTGGAAAATATATACAAGGGAGTGTTAAACTTGTGCGTATCTGATGACTCCAAGCTTTACCAAGTACCATGAGGTCCAAAGAATCTGTGTCTTTGAGGCCATGCTGTTTTGATTTAATTTCGTAACAACAACAACAAAACAGAGAATACAATCAGGCTATATTCCTCCATATGTATTACTGCAGAAAGCATAAAAGGTACCAAAACTTATGTACAGAAAGGGTTTTCACATGTTAGCCTTTTAACATAACGGCTAGGCATGTGGCCAGCAGGAACTACTGACACCATTAACAACATTAACAAATGATGTAGGTAGCCAGTCTATATAACCTTAGTTTCCTGTCACTGTTAACCTTGTCCTTCCTCTTCCACTCCCTCCACTTGGTTATCACACCAACATGTTGCATCATGTGTTAATTCTGATTACCAGCTCTTTGGGGGAGGTGTGTGTGTGTGAGTGTGTGTATTTATATGGCGGGGCCTTAATGTGATTGGGGCCTCTGATAACAAATATCTTCATGTACACAGCAAACCAAACCCGGTTCATATTCTGGGTTCATATTCCAGTTATTTACGTGGCAGATAACAGTCTCTCGCTGCTTGGATAATGCATTTTCCACATTCACAGACAGACAGCTCTTATGTCTCAGACTTTGTGGAGGACAAAAGACCCAACACACCCGTATTACTAAATTGCATTAATGCTGCTTTGGATTGTCATTCCATTGTGCAGTGATGGGTTCAATCTTGTTCAATCAGCCAACCCTAACTGCATCACAGAACTAAAAGCGAGCTCCAGATTGACTGGAACCCAGAATTCTTTTGAAGACATTAATGTTAACACAAAACAGATTAATAACCAAAACAGGGGCTGGAACTGTGCCCTCTGGAATTCCTCAGAACTATCTGAATGTGCAGCATCTCTGGTCTTTGTGCGCCCCTTGCCTGAGGGACAGCTAACTGAAGGCAGCAAGGGGGAAGTGAACTTCGAAGTGCGCACACGTACAGAGTCACAGAAGAAAACCAGTCCCTCTGGCTATTACAGTTTAATGACTATGACTGTTCTGCATACTCGGGCCATTCAGAACTTCACAACTGTGGGGGTAAAGTCTAAGTCCCCTTTCTCCAAATCACATGGCTCTGCCCTTTGAGTTAAAGGAGAATCTTTTTTTGTTTGTTTTTAAGCTGTTAGTAATATAGGGCCTATATAACTCGGTTGAAATAGTTCCAGTTCTCTCCGATAGAGGGCAATAGTACATATAACACACATACACACACGTGTGCCAGTATCATGAAAAGGTACAGACCTGAGGGTTACACTGAAATTACTGAAGATGACAATCACAGAATACCCCCACTCTCTTTGAAATTTCAAACACAAACCACTTTGCTTTAAAAATGTGAAAACCCACCTCTCAAATCTAGGTGATCCTCATCTACATTCTACAGCCATTGCACTACCATACCAACAATACAATCATTATGTTTTACAAGTCAACTCCCAGGCAAGGAAATCTATTTGATCTCTGGCCTTTTAGCGTACATAAACTCAGGATGTTTATCATCACTTCATAATGACACTAATATCTCTTTAATCGATGCTTTGTCCAAAAACTTACTTATATTATTGCCATTTGTACTGATGCAGAGTTAAGGGGCCAATAGTTTAAACATTTCAGTTAAAGCAAGAAAATGGACAGATTTTAGCAACGGACAGATTTTGCACTTGGATAATTCCATCATGGCTTTGGTTTGAAAAGATAGAAAAGAAATGGCAACTTTGACTTATTTGCTCATGTTAGAATAGAGTTTAATCAATTTTGATCTTTAGAAACAATCCATAAATTAAATGATTTCATTAAGATGGTGAATCACATTTTTTTTCTATGCATTAGCTACTTTTTATGTTCATTTATGATTTATTGTTTGTAATACAGCAGCACCCAGACTTGGCTGGGGTTCTGTTGCGTTAGGTTCTGTACAGAGGTAAGGAAGAGCTGGACAAGCCTGCCTGCTGAGAAAACTGGGTGTTAAAAAGAGCTTATCCTTAAAACCTGTTAATGAATATATTATTCTGAAAAAAATCTCTCCAAATATAAATAAACTCCACGTGGCTAACATTTTGCCATATAGTTTCCCTGGGACCAACAGAAAAAGATAATCTGATTTTGTTTTCCCTTTAATGTTCAAAATAAGAGATTTTAAGGAGTTCAATAATTTACTTGTATGTAAAACTTAATAAAACATAGCTTAAACCCGCCCTCACCATGTTTATCAAGTGACGAGAACTCTTGTTGCATGGCAAAATCTGGGGAAGCAATGACAATAAGAAATCTATTTTTTAAAAAAAAAAAAAAAATCAGGAGTGAAATTCTCAGACCTGCTCTAGAACCCTGCACTCCTACCGGCATTGACACTGCAGAAGAGAGCCATAAGGAAGGCTGCCTGCCTTCTGAGATCCCACAGGAAGCCCTAGCATAAGATGCGCGCCAGGATGTGGATGGGGGCAGGAGTGGTGTGTTGCGGGAGGTCCACAACAATAATGCTGCAGCAATTCTGGGCATCACTGTGGCCCATAGCACAGCTTAGGGAGGCTGCTGGGATTTGGACAGCTCCCAGGGCTGTCTAACTTAGCCCTCAGAGCAGCTCAGGATCAGAAGATGCAAAGATGGCTTAAAGCCACCATACGCCACCTCCTCCCATCAGGCTCTGAGTTCCATCTCACTCCAGGTGAAAGAATCTAGAGGTGTCTGCGGTGAGCGCACAGACTGAGACTTATGTCTTGTACAGTGCTGAGCACACTGTCAGAACATCATAATCACCAGAAGGCTCAGACATGTAAAAGACATATAAGCCTCATTCGTATTTCACTTGCACCAGTTTTAGATGGATGTGACTCCCATTGATTTCCCCAGTGCAACCGGGAGCTGACTTGGGCACTACAGCTCAAGCCATGGCACACGTGCTTTGCAAAGCAACATAATCAATTTTTCCCTTTCCAGTTCCTTATTTTATATTTTAAACAAAGAAGCTGCCCTGGATCATTTTCACACCACCTTGCTTAGTCTCACAAAGTATGTTCCTCTTTATGGATGAGTAGTTGCTCAGACTCTGATTTCTGGAATCTCCCCAACATGTTATTTCAGAGCCGTCCAAAATGGTCACAGCAAAAACCTGAAACTCTGTGACACTTGCTTGGTTTCAGTTACAAAACTCAGATCATGCCCACTAAAAGGTTCGGTGAGGCTCAGGAACTGCAAGGGTAACTGGGCCTACACACAATTTGCTCAGATCTGGAACTCAAAGCAAACTTCAGGGAACAGGAAAGAGCGTGTATGCAGCCAAAATATAGAAAATGTTTGCCTGAACCACCGTTTACTAAAGCAAAATAGTTTCATGTTGATTTTGCTGTTTCTTCAGTTAGGCTGCCTTCAACATATTGTTTATTATGTGTAATTTTGTGCTGCTATAAATGATTCTACCCTTTTGCAGAGGCTTCATTCTCTCAATTACTGACCTGTCAAACTTTCCCTTTTGTACCCTTCTGACTCTCATCTCTGATCTGGTTTAAAGAGTTTATTTAGTCCCAGCTGATGTTTCACTGCCCTGTAGTTCTTTGGTTAAAGTCAAGGCACCCGATTCTGTGCTGTTTTATTCCTGTGAACCAACTCCATTGGCTTCAGTGAAGTTACTCCTGAATTACAGTCTTGTACGTAAGAGACCTAGGCCCAAGACATCAAAATAAAATAATAGAGCTCAAATTGCTTCATGAAATAGTATCCATATTTTACAGGTAAGGAAATTAAGGCATAAAGAAGTGAAGTGACTTGCTCAAGATAACACAGGGTTCAAAAATCCCCCATGTTATCAGGGATTCAGAACTGCCTCTGTTCGCATTTACTTCAACAGCACTTCTGCTCATTTCTTTGTTATGCCTCTTGCACTGGCATCAGACACCAGAGAAATTTCCCCAAAGTAACAGCTGTATAATTTTAGATTTAGCTTTGTAATTCTTTTCTCTTATTTCCCTCTAAGTCACACTTTACCTCTTTCACTGCTTACTATCATTTCCTGTCTGTTCATTCTTTGCTTATTTTAGCTTCTTCCTTCCTCTTTGCTGGTTGTCTGCCCCCATATATGCCTACCCTACACGTTTATACTCTTTCCGGTTGTTGCCTGTTTTCTTTGTTAGTATATTGATTCTCATTCTTGGCCATTGTCAGATTCTCACAGAATGGCCTACATAATTGACATTTTCTCTGCATGATTCACTGTCCCTCATGGATGGATATGCCTTCTGTCATCTCTTATACTACAGTACCCCAGCTCTGCCTGAAGAAATCTCTTAGGGCCTCATTCTTCAGTTGGAACTCCTTACAATAAACACCCAATTCCCTCTCGGCACTTAAAGTCCCCCCTCTTAACATCTCATCTGTAGTATTTAATTCTGCGTAGAGATGGGCAGGAAAATAAAACAAAACCCTGGATCCAAACATCCCTGAACATGAGACTCTATCTTTGAGGATCTGGCCCATCTCTAATTTTGAATTGAACCAAAATAAACTGAATTCTTGGGTTAATATGAACATCAGCTAAATAACTTCTTCAGTGTCTTGTTTTTTAAAAGGGTCGAATAGGAGGACCCTGGAGATTAAAGTTAATGGAGTCTAATATGGTTTCACTTGCATACCAAGGTGATGAGCAGGGATAGATTAGGTAGCAAGTGTGCTCAGTTTAGGTGACTGCTGAGTCCACTTTTGAAAGAATATTGCAGGTAGTTATACACATTTATGAAGGAAGAAATAAGCAGGAGTAAACTTTCATTCTCCTGAATGTTCTTTAAAGCGGAAAGCCTCAGCAGCTTTGTTCTCCCTCAGTTCTTGATGGCACCTTTTCAAATTTTGGTCATTGTTTCCAGCCAGGAATCTAACTAGCAAGGTTTACCATCCCCATGGCATCTGAGTGCCTTCCATAGTATCCGAGTGCCTTCTCCTCTAAGGTAGAACCACATCACGGAAACTTGCAAATCTTAAGATTCTGCTCCTTTTTTTGTTGTTGTTGCCCCTATTTCTCTTGATTCTTAGTTCCATGCAGCTGCTGAACAATATCAACAACAAAAACACAAAACTGGAAGACAAATATAAATATAGCCAATCAGCTAGTAAACCTCTTTTCTTTCCACATAGTTTGCTGCACTTCTTATATATAATCTAAATTAATTTATGAGATGAAAACACACACACACACATACACAGGTTGAGATTTTCAAAGCTGACTAGGGGATTTAGCCACACAATTAAAATCCAAACTAACTCCTCCTCCCAAAAAATAACCACTCCAAAGACCAACTCCTTCTTATAAAAATTAATATCCGCTGTAGCAAGAAAGGTGAAACAAACTTAAAATGTAGAGAGCACGGTGCCTGGAGCTCCCAGTTCATCCATCACCAGTAACTTCCAATTTCCTCCTTCTCGGCATCTCTCCCAGCAGCCCTTTAGTACAGCCCCAAAGAAACACAAGTTCCATAAGAACTTATTATTGTCTTTGAAGTTCCTAATGGGCCTGATTCTGATCAGTTTCATTCTGCTGTAACCCTACTGATCTCAGGGGAGTTACTCCTGATTTATACTGGTCCAAGTGACAGGAGAATCGGGCCCCAAATCTGAATTTTCAAAAGATTTCAGGCCCCTTTTTTCAATAACCGTCTCAGTCATGATCTCTCCCAGCACTAATGCGCTATTATTTAGGGGGTGTTTTTTAAGCTGTTGAGCATGCTGAAGACACTGGCCAGAGGAACAGCAGCGAGAGAGGTAGTGGGAGCACTTCCAACTCAGATTTGATTGATGAGCCAAAAGCACCCACAGAGCCTCTGAAAGCCGGGCTCGCAGGAGTAGCTGGGATAGTTCATTTACAGGACTCTTTCGTTGCTTTTGTCTCTTTTTGAGCCAGCTCTTTGTAACTGGGTTGTACGCTTACGGTAGTGGGGTAAATAAAAAAAGAGAGGAGACTTCACTCAGAGTAGAGCTGGTTGATAAAACACGACATTGTTTTTATAAGTTTTTTTTTCTTACATTTTTCAAAATTTCAGTGATTTTTTTTTAAATAAAAAAATTCCAATTAGCTTGAGAGCGGATTGAAAAAATGGGAAAACTTTCTTACAGTTTTGCAGGATACCTCTCCCCACAAAAATTAATCAAAAATTAAAATAAAAAAATATGAGCAGCTCTAACTGAGATACAGCTCACACACAGCAAATTACATCCCCGCTAGGAATCCTATATAGAACCTGATGCTGCTGAACCAGGAATGTGCAGCTCCCCATGAAGCCAGTGGAAGCCATACAACCACAGTGGCTACAACACCCAGCCCAGAAGGTGTGGCTGCCAAGGCAGCTATAATGTGGTTCTATGTTGTTGTAGCTGTAATGATAAAAATGAAATTAGTACCCAACATGTCCACAACTTGCACATTCAAAAGAAACAAACTTTTTTTTTTTTTAATTTTGTCTCAGCTTTGTGTTAAAGTTGCAAAGTGGCTTTGGAATTGAATGCAGATAGCTAGATATAAAGTGAAAAAAAAACTGTTTATGCTTAGTGCACAGACGGCATTGTGGTCACTGCTGCCATTAAATACTCCGCTATTTGATGAAATATGCAAGTGAAAAGGACAATCAATCCTAGAAATCTCAGATGCACACTACACACACACTCACTTTTTGGGTATTTAAAAAAAAAAAGTTGCCTTTTGCCCTCTCCCCTGGGAATCTTCCCCAAACAGACTGACATCTGCAGAATTTGGAAGAGAGACCTTCCACACACATGGAAATCTGCTGCTGCCAAGAAAAAAAAAATCTTGTAAAATCACTTTATAAGGTTTGCAATTTTTGGAGAGGTTTTTATTTCCTTCTCTCTCAGAGTTAACTTGTGGCTTTTCTCACAATCGCTGCATTTCAATGATGAAGTCTCTCTCTCTCTCTCTCTCTCTCTCTCTCTCACACACACACACACACACACACACA
This sequence comes from Trachemys scripta elegans, assembly GCF_013100865.1. Classification (NCBI taxonomy): domain Eukaryota; kingdom Metazoa; phylum Chordata; order Testudines; family Emydidae; genus Trachemys; species Trachemys scripta. The sequence continues at coordinate 181,722,069 of NC_048299.1, forward strand.
CACACTTACTTCTCTCTCACACATTCGCGTATGCTGTCCTACATGCTGGTAACCATAGCCACATGCGGCATGATTTGTTACCTCAAAAACTTCAGGTTCACTAGCCCACTTCCTCAGACATCACAATAAGCTAGTGCAAGGCTGGTTCTCTGGTAAGCATATAGAGACCTCGTGAAAATACATTCAACATTACATCATAGCTCTAAAGAAATCTGTTTACTGTGTACATTTGGGGAAATGCATGAGGAAGATCTTGCACCTCCAGTGTTCACAACTGAAGGGAAATCTCCTTCTGGAAGCAAATATTGTCACAATTGAGCAAGCAGCCTAGACTCCCAGGCTGATGGTTTCAGTTAGGAGTGCTCTGTATATGTGTAAATAGATAATTATTAGATAAGGTGCCAATAGAAGGCAATCAAGAATTTGTAGCATAGTTCCTGGTCTTTGTAGGACCAATAAAATGGTGGTGTGCACTGCACATGGCTTCCTTCGCCTTATCTTTACATCAGCTCTTAACAACTTCTACCCCCCTATGATGAGGCCAGTTTAATTTGCTGCCACCCTCTCAACCAGTGTGGTCTCCTGTATTAGTCTTATCACTCAGCTCAATAATTCTGTAAGTATATAAATACCTATAATTAGCTCAGCACCATTCTGTTCAAACTGCAATTAAAATGGCCAGGGTGCAAATACAGTGGGTTGCCCGGCTTGTGGCCACTATATTAATTCTCGTGGCCATCCGCAATCACTTGGCTAAATGCTACTGAAGCCAGAAGGGGCTGTTGCTACCCACCTCATGAAGGCTTTTCAGAACACTGTAATCCTGAAGGAGAGGGCTGGTTTCCCATTGCCATTAACAGGGTCTCTGCTGCACCTTGAAAACTCACAGCAACCAATGTAGGCGAAGGTACAACAGCATCTTTTACTCACTGGAAGGCAGATTCAGTAACTGCTGGATACCAGGGCAAAGAACTCCATCTTCAACAAGGGCGCTTACCACAGTGTTGTTATTATTAGTTAGCTTCCAGTGAGGTAACCCCATGGCTCAGCTGATAACATAGGCCTATCCCTCCCTGTGCGTTACACGTACATTCTCTTGCTGATTTTCACCTTCACTGTGGCATCCGTGGGTGCTAGCTTCCTGGTTATCCAACCTGGATGTCCATTTAGCAGCTATGGACACTTTTAATTTTCTGGTAGAGTTCATTCCAGTGAAGAACAACATGGTGACTAACTACCACTCTTGACATGTGGTACTGCTACCTAACTACTTAGATATCTATCTTAGGTACTTATACCTAAGGCCCCATTACCATAGTATCAGAGGACCTAATATTCTTTAATATATTCAACCGCATGATGCCCCTGAGAGGCAGGGAAGTGCTATTCCTCTTTCTTTATTATTAGTATTTTTTATTTGTTAGGGTTTTTTTCATACACTTGGGGAATGAGGCACAGAGAAACAAAGTGGCTTGCCCAAGGTCACATAGGAAGTCAGTGGCAACACAGGGAATTGAATTTGGGTCTTCCAAGTCCCAGGCTAGTGCCATAACCACTGGCTCATCCTCCCTCTGACCCCATCAGTACAGGGCAGATGTTTCTAGATAATGAACTTCCCTTGCTAAGCCAGGGACCTTATAACTGTCTGTATCCAGAGAAAAACTTCAGACATCCTTCCAAGACTCACATCTGACCTCTCTCAGGGACCACTGACTTGCTTCTGACCTCACTTACTTTGGTCTTTATTTTCTAAATAGCCTGAAGTGCTATCCACATCTGTTGTCATCACCGAGGTTGTTATATCCCTGGTATTATTTGGTGTAATACTTATTACCACCATCACCATACAAACCAACTAAAATATGACAGGGAAGAAAATAAAAATAAAATGTAATTTTATACATTTAAAGTCTATGAAACGTGCATGGAATTTTCATGAAAATAGGAAAGGTTAATAGCTATGGAACAGTTAACCCATTACATACAAGGTTCCATGTTATTCTTTCATATCTAGAGGAAGGTTGAACATTTAGACTATAGTACACCCAGAGTGCTTGTCCCAGCTTGGAGCTTTTTTATATTCACCCTCCATGTATATAATTGTATGCTAGACAAACCAGTTTCTGTGGAATAAAAATTGGTCTAATCAAGTCCTCAAAATTGAGGCAGTCTGAGTAAGTGCACCATGTTGAGTAAGTTTTGTTGTATTGTCCTTTTATACAGTAAGCAAGTTCAACGAGCTTAAGATAATTAGTTCAGGTTTCTGAGTGTCACACCTGGGTTTTGTATTAGATAGTCACAAATTTATGATAAGCTTTCCTGGTGTCCTTTAAATGTGTAGTTAACACATTTTACACCCATTGATGTTATCTTTGCTGATCCCCAACGTACATATGGCTGTAGTGAAAGTGATTAAAGTACCTGTCATTTCTATAGATGATTTTTGAGTATAGACCCCCAAATTATATATGATGTTGTGATAGGGCCCTCAGTGTCTGGGCAGCCTAGTGGCTAGATTGTTGGTTAGGGGGAATGTAGGGGGACCCCTCCTTCTCCCTCAGATAGTGGCCCAGGGTCCTGTGTTGCTCAACCCCTTAAAAAGGGGAGATGGATCTTTCTCCCAGCCATGAAGAGGGTGTTCAGGGCCTGTTTTCCTGACCTGCTCCCCATGCCAATCCTCTTAGTTTGGGGCATGGCCCCACTCGTCCATTTGTCCCGCAGTTGGGACTTCTCTGTAGGTTCCCCTTGGGCAGCAAAGATTTACTTGCCTCCAGTGGCTGCATTGGCAGGCCGGTTGCTGGTCTGTGCCTTCAGGCAGGCATACAGAGAGCTCCTGCCTCTTCGCTAGACAGTCCTTGACTAAGCCAGACTCCCTTCTTTTCTCCCCCCTCCAGGCCTGGCATTGGCTGCAGGTGTAATAGGGTGGGGCTAGCTGAACCCACAGGTGTTCTTTAACCCCTGCTGTGCCTGGCTGCTGTCTCTCTGCTCCTTCACACATTTCCCCCCCTCCCCATGACTCTATTTGGGGTCTGTTCTCCACCAACCCGTGAAAAGAAGTCTGCTTTCAGATGGGCTCTGTCAGCCTGAAGCTGGATGGGAAAGGAGAAGGGCTGGAGGAAAAGGTACCATCTCATGATTCGGGGATTTGTGTCCTTCATGGCACGGAGCCAGTGGAGGGGGGCATGGTCGGTAACTAGGGTGAAGTGCATGCCCAGAAAATAATAACGGAGCAAGTCCATGGCCCACTTTACCGCCACGGCTTCTTTCTCGATTACAGATTAGGTCTTCTCTCACGGGAATAGCTTCCTGCTAATACACAGGATGGGTGTTTGTTGCCCCCTACCACCTGCGATAGAACTGCTCCTAGGCCATGTTTGAGGCATCTGTTTGTAAGAAAAACTCCTTGGCGAAGTCAGGGCTGTACAAGACGGGTTCCTGCAAGAGCTGGGCCTTCAGAGTTTGAAATGCCTCCTCCCAGGCTCTGGTCCACTGGATCCTTTTAGGACTCTCGTTCTTGAGATTGGAAAGGGGGGCTTCAATGGAGGAGAACTCTGGGATAAAGCGGTGGTAATATCCGGCTAGTCCTAGAAATTGGCATACATGCTTCTTTGAGGATGGGGTGGGGCACAGCTGGAGGGCCCGGATTTGCTAATCAAGGGTCGGATTATGCCCTTTCCCAATGTGTACCCGAGGTATGTGGTCTCATTCTTCCCAAGGTGACATTTGGTGGGGTTTGCCGTCAGGCCAGCCTCCTTGAGGCACTGCAGGACCAAGGTCACATGTTTCAAATGGTGCTGCCAATTGCGACTATAAATCACCACATCATCTAGGTACGCGGCTGCATATCTGCTATGGGGATGGAGAATTTGGTCCATCAGCTGCTGAAACGTGTCCAGGGCCCCATGCAAACTGATGAGCATGGTCTGGAACATGAAAAGCCCAAAGGGGCGGGGGAGAAAGGAGTTTTTTCCCTGGACTCAGGTGTGAGGGGGATCTGCCAATAGCCCTTCGTTAAGTCTAAACTTGTGATGTATTCTGCCTTTCCCAGTTGGTCAAGCAATTCATCCACCCGTGGCATCAGGTAGGCATCTAACTTCGATACTGCATTGACCTTGTGGAAGTCAATGCAAAAGTGACTGCTTCCATCAGGCTTAGAGACCAGTACCATGGGGCTTTTCCAGTCACTTAATGACTCCTCAATCACCCCCAACGCTAACATCGAGCAGAGCTCCTCTTTCATGGTCTCTCTAAGCTTCTGAGGGTGGGGCCGGGGTTGCTCCCTGACCTTAATGCCCAGGTCCATCTGAATATGTTGAGTTATCCGGTGAGTCCTCCCTGGTCGGGTCGAGAAAATGGAAGAGAAGGCAGTGATCAGTTTTTGCACCTGCCCTCTCTGCTCTGGGGTAAGATTGTCCCTAGTTTTGACCACCCCTGGAGTTGAGGCCTCTGCGGCCTGTGGGCCTAGTTCAGGCTCTGGTGGGTAGGGCACTGTTAGTAAGCCTTCCTCGGCTCTCCATGGTTTTAACAGGTTCACATGGTAGATTTGTCGTTCCTTACATTTATCTGGTTGCTTGATTTCATAGTTCACCTGCCCCACATGCCAGATCACTTCATACAGTCCTTGCCAGAGAGCCAGGAGCTTTGACTCCAAAATGGGCAACAGTAGCAGCCCCCGGTCACCGGGCTGAAACTCCCAGAGATGCGCCCGGTTATTGTAGGCCGCTTCTTGGGTATCCTGGGCATGTAGGAGGTTCTCCCTGGTAAATTAGCCTAGGCCCTCAAGCTTCTCCCACAGGTTTAAAACATACTGTACCAAGTTGCTGTCTCGGGACGGTTGCTCTTCCCACATTTCTTGCACGAGGTCTAAAATCCCCCAGGGTGCCTCCCATATAAAAGCTCAAACAGTGAGAAGCCAGTGGAAGACTGGGGTACTTCCTGGACTGCAAACAAGAGAGGCAGGAGCAGCTGGTCCCATGCTGGACATCCATCAGGATGAACCTTTGGAGCATTGTTTTTAGAGTTTGGTTAAAGCGCTCTACCTGGCTGTCCGTTTGGGGATGGTATACCGATGTTCTTAAGGTCTTGATTTTGAGTAACCGGCAGTGCTGCTTGATCGTCTGGGACATAAAGTTTGTCCCTTGATCTGTCAGGATTTCCCAGGGCATCCCGACTCGGGTGAAGATGTTCATAAGTTCCTTAGCCACACCTTTGGTGTTCATGGAGCACAGCGGCACTGCTTCAGAGTACTGGGGTCTCATAGTCCACTACAACAAAAATGAACTGGTATCCGGCAGCACTCTTCTCCAGCGGGCCAATTATGTTGACTCCAATTCATTCAAAGGGTACACTTACAAGTGGGAGGGGAATCAACGGGGCTTTCTCCTCTGGCCGAGGTGCAGTGAGGTGGCACTCTGGGCATGAGGCACAGAAGTCTGCCACATCTCAGTAGACCCCTGGCTAAAAGAACCAGGCTAAAATCTGTACTAGTGTCTTTTCCCTTCCAAGGTGCCCAGCTGCAGGTATGGCATGGGTGAGTCACGTAACTTCCCTCCGGTACGGTTGGGGCACCAAGAGCTGATGTCAGACCGGTCGGTAGGTCTCTCTCTATGTGGTACAGACGGTCCCCTTGAATCGCAAAGTGGGGTTTGGCAGTGGGGTTTGACAGTCTTCCCATTCACCACAGCCACCTAGCCCAACTGAGGGTGTTGTCAGCCTGTTCCTCCTCCACAAAATCAGAGAGGCGAGTCAGGATCTCCGATTCAGGTAATGGGCGGGGAGGAGGAGTTCCTCTCCTGGCTGGGAGGGGGCCTGGTTGGCCTGGGTTGACTCTGCAGACTGGCAAATACCTTCATCAAGGTCAGCAAGCTCCCCCACCCCCCGCAGGTGTTGCATCTTCAGGCCAGCAAGGTGCTAGAAGTAAGGGCCTTTGGCCACTGGACAGGTGTCACACCAGTTTGGCTAACAATTCCCCAGAATAGTTCCAGTCCCTGCCTAAAATAACTGGTAGGCCAGGGTCGGGGCCAGACTGACCATCAGGGGCTCCTCGCATCTCCCCACCATTAAAGTCACTTCCATGCGGGGGTAGGTCCTCACGTCCCCAAGCACGTACTGTAACAAGATGGTGCCCTGGGTTGGGCCAGGATTAGGCACCACTGTCCTTCATACCAGGGTCTCGGCAATCCTGAATAAACTAGTCCCATCACTTCTCTCTCATTTACCTGCAGTGGGATGGTCAATTTTGCTGGGTACCTAGGGCGTGCTCATGCTCATGGAGTCCAGATCTTCCCAAAGCTACATTCCATGTATGGACAGTCTCTGGTCCAGTGTCAAGAATGGCCACACGTGAAACACCAGTCCTGATCTTGGGTGGCATGTGGGATTTCCTGCTGGGGTACCCGGGCGGTCTGGTCATGACAGGTCTCCCCAAGTTCTGGGCCGTGTATGGGCCTGGGCATGGCCTCCAGTGGACCTGTGGTCTCCCAAGCTGGAGTACGGGTAAATGGCTTTGGACCTCTGGGTTGGGGACCCCTGGATCCTTGAGCCCTCCGAAGCTCTGATAGGGAGGGAGGAGGCGGATGTTCCTCATGATCCTGGGGTCTGTGGCTGGTTCCCTCCTTTAGGAGCATAGGGCTCTTGGTTCCAGACGACCCAGAAGAGGGGCCTCATCATGGGGGACTTGCCAGCTAGGTAGTTCTCCATGAGTTGGATGGCATCCATCATGGTGTCAGGGTGATGTCGCAACACCCACTTTCTTCCCCCAGGGGGCAGGATCTGGACAAACTGCTCTAGCAGGACCCGCTCAGTGACCTGCACCCCTGTCTTTGCTTCTGGTCTGAGCCATCTCCAGCATGAGTTGTGCAGCTTCTGGGTGAACAGTAGAGGCCAGTGCTCCTTAAAAGACATTTGTATTAAGAAATTAAGATTGTTTTAATGGAGACTTCCTTGCTGCCTGGGTGCTGAAAGTTTGGAGGTCAGGGGAGTATGATAGTAGGGATAATGTAAGAAAAGCAGATTGTCATTTGTTAGTTTCTGTAAAGCTCATAGTCTCCTAGCTAGGCTGGGCATCTGCCGAGGCAATGGCTAAAAGAATCCTTTCCACACTACTCCAGCTGACTACATAGAGACTAGTTTACGTTAGATCAGGTTTTCATCTTCACAGACAGGTTTTCTGCATTCTGCATCAGGGTGAAGGCAATATTTGTCTATTTTCTCTGAGCAACTTGGAGGAAAAAAGCTGCAAATCTTCACTGACCATCTTACACACACACACACACACAAAACCCCCTCCCAGCAAATGAATTCACCTGTAGTGCATCCCAGTTTCCTCAGCTGACTTCAGTGAGTCACACTGGCGAAGATTTTACCCTGCCAGTATGTCTGCACTGCAGCTGGGAGCACACCTCCCAGCCTGGGTAGACAGACTCATGCTAGCTCAAGCCAGGCTAGTGCGCCAAAACTAGCACTGGACATTGTGGCACCTGCAGAAGCTTGCGCTAACAAGCTGAGTCCAAGCCCATCCAGCCCCCTGGGTCCAAGCTTTGGCAGCTAGCCCGAGTCTCCCCCAGTGCCTCGCTGTCCTCGCTGCTATTTTCGGTGTGCCAGCTCAGCCGAGCTAGTGTACTTCTGTCTCCTCAAGCTGGGAGGCATCCTCCCAGCTATAGTACAGACATACCCTAAGGGCCTAATTCTCCTCTCCCTGCCACCATCTTCATCCTCAGCTTCAGCAGAGTGAAAAGAGAGTAAGTACTCCTAACTTACCCCAAAGTGACAGGAAAGTCAGCTCCCAAGTGTGCACTACAGATCTTCCATGTTCTTCAGGGTGGGTCTTTCTTTTAATCTTCAGAATTTTAAACCAAAAATAAAGTAGCCACTGCTCTGAGGGAGGGATGGGTGTGGGTGTATCCAGTCATGACTAACCTGGGGAGACCATAACCGTTTCTAGGAGAGGGGGTGTTTGGTTTTATTTTGGTACAGAACAGTTGGCAGACACTCCCGGTTCCTCCATCCAAGTCTTTCGTTTGAAATAAGTTACCATTACTCAAGAGAGCTAGACATACAAACAAAAAAGGAACAATGCAGTATATAAAGCACTAAAAGTATATAGAGAGAGGACTTTGTTTCTCACAGGATTTGAACCATATGGGCATTCTCTCTCTCTCTCACACACACACAATCAATCAATCAATCTACATGGAAAAGAAACACACAATGAACTCCATTTGGCAGCTGGCTAATAATTGATAAAAAGCCAAATTGGGGGCTTAAAGATTTATGTGATAGATGTTTAACACTGGAGCTCTCCTTGTGTGTGCTTTGCCTTCTTTCTGCTACAGTAGCTCTTGCTGAGAGGGGGAGAGAGAGAAAAAAACCTAGCAGACTGGCATAGATCAGGCTTCCTGAGAGGCTGCCAAGTAGGCCTGGGAGGGCAGTTCAAATTGCCTGATTTAGCTAAATTTTATTTAAACAAAAAATTAGCTAGTGGGGTGACTCAACTGGCTAAGGAGCCAGTTGTGGATTCTGCTCCACTTGGGAGGCTATGGCTCATTTTCCAGCCCCTTTTGGTTAAGTCCGGAAATGTATATGTGATTGCAGCAAGTTACTGAATCTCCTTCAGCAGTCACCCCGGCAGCCTGGCATGGGATGGGTGGTTGGGGGGGTTTGGGGCGGAGAGAGGGACAAGCAAGATTGGGAGGAGATTGCTTTGCAGAACAGTTTCTCCATAAATACAGAATGGGAAAATCAGCACCAGGAGAGATTTGAGAGTGTTGTTGCCCCATGGGATATTGCGCACTACGCATTCTGGGTCACAGGCCTATTTGCCTTGGGTGCCTGTGAAGAAGGGACAGAGGGTGGGCGGCGTGGGGGGGGGGGAAACATGAGGAATACAAATGAGAAATAAATGCTGCTCTAAGAGCTAGGACTACTCTCTTTCCTCTTTTTGTGTGTGTTGCCTGAATTACAGCTCTCAACACTGTATCAGTGATATAAGCGTGGTCTGGAGTTTATTTTTCTATTTCTTTTTTTGGAGCATTTCCTACCACTTTCCAGACAATTACCAAACCAAGTTTAAAATATCTGCTGTGCTATCTTGTTTCCTGGTAGGACGGAACTGCGATGACTCCTTTTGTCCATATTTTTTGGATAGCTACTGTATAAGGTAAATGGGCAGGCAGTGCCAGGCATAGCCAGTGCCAGATACGGTCGAGACACACTCAGGGCTGCTTCATTGTGGGGTTACTTATTCCATCCTGTGAAAACTCCAGCCTCCAGAGACTGCCAACGTAACATCAATGCCGACTGAGGATCCCAAACTCTATTGCCTTGCAGCTTGTGTGCAGTTATTTACACTAGTGCAAAGCGAGTGTCAAATGACTACACATGGTGCAAGGTAACAGTGAGTTACGCCCTCAGTCTTCACAATCAAGAGGGGCGGACTTACTATGACAGCAGGGTTTCTGTCACGCTCAGTTCAGGAGGGATTGTGTTTTCAGGTCACACATCCAGGCTCTGTTCATAGATGGATTCAGACTTTGAATTTTGGATATACTGCTGCCAAACAGCCTGTTTTATATAGCATGGAGCCACGTAGTGTAACTCTTTGCAAAGGACAAAGCATCAGATTCACATGCCTGGTTTCTATTACCCTTTATGAGGCATTTGATGCACTGAGAAAAACAAGTACCATACTCAGCTTTATATGCCAGGATTAGATCACATTAAGAAGGCTGTGACATCCAGTGAGCATTGGGCAAAAACTCAGACACTCCTGAACGCTCACCCTGCTTTGCCATGGATTTGTGGGGTCTTGGGCAAATAATTTAGCCTCTCTGTGCCTACCTCAACGGGTAGTATAAGGGATAATGACTTAATGTCCGAAGATGTAAATCCTTGTGTAAATGCTAAATATTCTTATCTTTCCTTTTTAAAAAGAGTGCCATTGGCCTTGTGAATGTTAACATATCTTGACAGATAATAATAAGGAAACGAGTCCTCTTCAGACAGCGTGGTGATGAGTGCAGTGTAAGAACTTAGGGCAAGACTCTGGCTGGCCCTTATGTAGATGCACAAGGGTGGCAGAGGGCACAATGAGACTCCCCTTCTGCTTTCATCATTCACATAAAGACTGAGCAGAATTGTATTCCTTGGGTTCAAAGCATGTGGCACCCCAAAAGGAGTGGGGAGAAGGAGGTGGGTCCATATCTCCACTCCTACACACCAGCTGGCTGGGCTGGTGGGCCACAGGGGGTAGTAAGTTGCTCCCCGTGAAGGGGTGTAGTGGAGAGCGCACTGCCTTTGCTCACTTAGTGAAGCATTTTGATTCTCTAAAGCAGAAGACCTTCTCGTCCTCTCCCTGAGCAAGGCTGGAGTCACACCAACCTAAATGGCACAACTGAGGCCTTAGCTTAGATTAATTGCTCCTTACTAGGTGGCAGCATCCTATTATTCTGTTCTCAAATGTCCCTTTTAACACAAACATTCTTTGCAGCTATAGTGAGATTATGAAAAAATAAAACTAAGCATTATACGAACCCCATACTGAACCTATTGAAATGATGTCCACATTGTTTGATGTTACCGATAGGCCACCGGTTTTCACTTGATCCCTTTCATTTGGCAATTCTATTCTCTCACTCTGAATGGCCAAATGTGCCACAGTTAGCTGCCTGGAGTACCTTGAGAGGCATGATGGGAACACATCTCATCTTGGTGACTCTCACATGCCACAGAGAACGTATGTGTCAGTGACTGCAGCTTGCCAAGTGCACTTGCCAACTGGAGGTGTTGCTGGCTCCAGAAGAAGATTCATCAGGCTTTCAGCTAACAAAATACCTGGGGCTTGTAGTGATCTCCTTCCTTTCCTTTAGTAAGGAGTCCAAGGCTCGGGGAGGTGGCTTTGTTTGTGCCGCTGGTCTCACAGAGCCCTAGGGAGAAAGGCAGAAGTACAGTTTTGGATTTTCACCGACGGCGTCCTCCTTACTTTTCTCTGCCCTTTTGTGAACGGACTGCAGCTCACCCAAGGATGTGCCTCATTTTCTGATTCTGTTACAGCCTGAGCACAACATGCAGCCGCAGATGTATGCAGATTTAGGAGCACAGGTGTGCTGTATAGACCATGCTGAATAAATACGGGGAAAGAAAATCTGAGCTCAGAAAGAGAAAAGCAAAGCCTGAGCTCTCACCCATGGCACTAGAGACATACAAGAGCAGCAGAAGCAAAGTGAAATGAAACACCACCCCTTACATTCTATGAACAGATTGGAACCTAGCAGAGTAGATTAACGGAACAATCTTGGGATAGTCATATATTTTAAAAAAATCTTTTGGGTAGATTCTGCTCTCAGGATACGTCTACGAGCTTTCCAGCCTGGGTAGACAGACGTGTGCTAACGGGGCTTGCAATGGCACACTAAGGATAGCTCTGTGGATGTAGCAGCACTGGCAGAGGCTCGGGCTAGCCACCCAACCTCGGCCTGCCAAGATGAGGTAGGTCCTAGCCCAGATGGCCTCCAACATCCACCGGTGTTGCAACATCCACACCACTATTTTTAGCATGCTAGCAGGGGCTCTGCTACACAAATCTGTCTACCCAGGCTAGGAAGCTTGCTCTCAGCTGCAGCGTAGACATACCCTCAGTTACACTGGTGTAAATACCAGATAACTGCATTAACTTCAGAGGTGTTACTCTGGATTTATACTGTTGTCATGGAGAGCAAAGGGTGACCCTATATCTGTATTACCATCTTGGCTTGTGCACTGTTCTGATGATGAGTTCCATGTGGGCTGATCACGGCACCTGCCCAGAGCCTCATTGTCTTCATTTGGGCTCTGCATAGACGCAGGGTCAGCTTGCACAGAGCTCTTTGCCAGATCAGAGCCTTAGACTAGTAAAGAATAAAAAACAAAACACCCCCTCCACACAGACAAAAAGCCCCTCTGCTGATGAAGGAGGCACCATGAGGAATCTTGCAGTGCCATTGCCTGAGATGCAGTTGTTCTGTGGCTATGCAGAACTTACCTTCCAATGCACCTTTCACCAGTACTGGATTCCTTACTAAGTTAAAGTGTATGGTTTAAATCCAATTCAGAGTGCCCACAGAGGGGGTTTTGCTCCAGTTTACTAAGTTGGTTTTTAAATCACTTTAAATATGAATATCCACAAGGCCTTAGATAATGGGCCAGTTTCCCCAACGATACAAACAGGACTCTAAAAGAGCCAAAAAAAAAAATGGTTGTAAAAGCAGAAGAGCAAGGTAATTTGCACCACTTTGGCTCTAAACACATGTGCAGTACAGTGGTTGCAACTGAAAGCACCACGTACTTACAGCTGCTGCACAGAGACAGCCGAGAGACAGAAGTTATTTCCTATACTTAGATGTTGACATTTTAATGGTGACCTGCATAACTTACACTGATCTGGTATTCTGTGGCAAGGGAACACCGGGCTTGTCATCTGCTTGCATCAGGGGGCCAAAGTGATCCCAAGGAGTGCTAGGAATGAGGTAGGGTGAGTTAGAGCAGCTGGTGATAGCTTTAGTGTAGCTGCTTTCCTGCTACAAATGTGTTCCCCACATCTCCCAGCATGTAGGTTACACTCATTTTCGACACCTGGTGCAGTTTACACTGCTTGGCTACTTACATCAGATTTCAAATCAACTTGCACCATTGCAAAATTTGGCCCAGAAATTTTCATGGGTATTTCACCTGCATACTCCAAGCTATATTTGGCTAAACTTGCCTGTGTGTGTGTGTGTGGGGGGGGGGGAACACCCTTTGGAGAAGTGCAGTAGTTACTGCACAGACACAGAAGCTGTTTTTCCAGATGAAATACACTATCTCATCTGTTTTAATATTGTTTTAAGTAAAGTCAATTTGGCCCCGGATTTGCTCTAAATTTCATTTGCCAGATTTCATTTCTTATATTCAGATCTTGTTTTGGTATCTCTAACAGGAAGATGTTAACTTTATTTAAATCAGGGTAGGTAAAGTTATAAATGATCTTGTGTTTTTCAGGGAGATTTCTGTGCTCCTGAAATAGATTTAGAAGAGGACAAGTTGGCAACTCAGCATCAATGAGGAGTATAATATCAGGAAGGTTCTGTCATGGAGGGGAGAAGAGATGGGGCAGAGAAGGGTGGTTCCCAAGTTCACTCTTTAAGGAGGGGATATTGGTGGACCACAGACTGGGGAGGTTAAAAAAGTGCATGTTGGGAAGGAGCCAGACAGGTAGGGCTTTATGCAGCAGTATTCAAATGACACATGCCTTGGGCTTGACCTAAAAATACTAAAACCAAAAGTCAAATGGCCAAAGCAATAGTGGAGTTGCCATATACAGATCAATGAAGAATGTCAAGTCGTACTAGCTGCAGGGCTGGCTCCAGGCACCAGCGAAGGAAGCAGGTGCCTGGGGCAGCCAATAGAATGGGGTGGCAGTCTGTCCGTTGTTGGGGCGGCACGTCCAGGTCTGCGGCGGCAATTCGGCGGCGGGTCCTTCACTCCTTCTCATCCTCTTCGGCGACACTTCGGCGGCAGCTCAATCGGGTTTCTCTTCTTTTCTTTTCCTTTTTTTTCTTTGCTGCTTGGGGCGGCAAAAAAGCTGGAGCTGGCCCTGCTAGCTAAACTATTTGGGGCAAAATACTAAAGCCCTTAATCAGCTCTTACTCAACGGGAGTTTTGCCTGAGTAAGGGCTGAAGGCTTTGTCCCATTACACTCTGTCTCTTGATATTTATGATTAACACTTACTATATCTGTACTGCCTTCTTGACTCAGACCAGCTCCAGTGAAGGGACATTAATACAAAATTTCAGTCAATTAGGATGTTCAGGTACCCCTGTATTTTGTTATTAGACTACAAATCAGTGTATCACTTTGGGGATGGGAGAACCCTTCAGGATCTCCTGCTTCTATGACCCACACATCAGAGAGAGAGCAGGAAACAATTCCATCAGGAACCAGTGTTTACCACGGGTGTTGGATGAGTCCATTATTAAATGACAAGAAGCACTACACAAGATTAAGTTTACCAAACCCTAACTGGCATATGGTATACTTGCGAGGCATGCTGAGGGAGGACACCCCTAAACTTAGAACATCCCCATGTAGCACCGTGCATTGGAACTAGAGCGCTAAACCAGCTTAATGCAATTAATTCTTCGTATATAAACACCATGACAAAAACACTTCAGAAAAGACAGCCAACAGAAGAGAGGGGCTTAGGGCCTTCCAAAGAGAAGCAGTGACACACACAGGCTCTTTGCAAGGCTTGTGTATTACGTTTGTGTATTGCCGACACATGAAAATTAATCCAGAATAAGGTAGGGTGTGATTTTAAAGCAGATTGCCTATTCCTGATTAAAGAGACAAGGTGGGTAAGGGAATATCTTTTATTGGACCAGCTTCTGTTGGTGAGAGAGAGAGAAGCTTTCGAGCTCCACAGAGCTCTTCAGGTCTGCCTGATTATGCCTGATTTACAGTAGAGATGTGAATGCTCTTATTCCTGAATAAGAATGTCCACACATGGAGCTAATCAGGAACAGCTATTTCAGAAGAAATCCCTGCATAAACAAGCCCATATTCATGAGTCTCCAATAGACAGAAGGGGAAACTGATGTACAATGATGAAGTAGAGGAAAAGATGAAATGTGAAACTTGCACTGAGGCTAATTGGGTATAATAAATGTACCGACACACATGAGTGGATATGGCATTTGTTCCCTTTGACCCATTTTTCAGAGCCCCCAAAACTGCAACAGTCAACTTTTTTGCTTCTCCTAGCCTTTCTTAATTATAATGTGAGAAAGCAAAAACACATGAAAACTGGGCACTTGGTAACAGAATAGCATTTCTCTCAAGTATAAAACTGCATTGCAGGATGACTAATTGTGGGATGAGTAATCCCTGTCTTTTCCTCCAAAGCTCTTACTTCATAGTGGCCAAGAAAACATACCATCAAGATGCTGTTATATCGCTCCAGCTTTGCTCGCATTGAGAAAGACAGAGGCTTTTAGGGTGCTTATGTGATCACCCAGTGGTATTCTTCCTAGCAAAAAAAAGGGGCCACTCAGTCTTCATAGTTCATCTTGTACAGTTGTGAGGGTGTTTAGTTTGATGGTTCAAGGGAGCTGTCTTTCAAGCAAAAAAAAATTATTGTTGTGGAAGGAGATGGATATTCAGGTTGACAGAAAATGAAAACCTGCCCTACTCTTGCTTTCATTAGTCTTCATTATGTGACCACGACAGCTTTAATTGCTGCCCTGCATACATAAGTAATAAAAATGTAAAATGTTTAAATGAACTGTGGCTCCCAAAAGCCATTATAAAAGATTAATGACAAGTACTCTTTGCTAACTTCAACCTCCTTAAGAAACACATCTGAGCAGCCCTTGTGGTTAAGATGATATTAGAACAATATTTGCTGGACCACTTGTCTCAAACCATTATGCACCAGGCTTTGATGGTTTTGATTATTCCATCTTTAGGTAGTCTGACTTCTAGACATATTTGATTCCAATTTACTCATATTTGACAACTTATCCCAGGCCTGCAATCTAAAGTGTCTTTAGGTATTCATGCTAATATTCTGTCTTCAAGAATTGCTGATGCTTGCATAGAGGGTTTTTATTGCAGAGGCCGTTGTATGGAAGGTCTATTAGCAGCACTCCAAACTTGTCCTGCTAATTAATACTACCAGTACATAGCTGAAGAGGAAAATAGTACCAGTCTCCTTTCTATTTAAACTGGAGACAGTGCACAACACCCACTTTCCTTTGTTGAAATGCAGATTTGAATCCTGATCCAAATGTAAGAACTGAGTCCTGTCTGTAACATAGGCCAAAGCAAAACCCCAGATCCCACCCCGCCAAACTTTAGGTAAGTTTGGCTCCATATCTAAGTCCTGAAGTATAGGCTCCTCTCTAGTTTAAACATTAAAACTGAGGTAAAGGGACCAAGCCTTCTTTTCTTGCAGCTAGTCAGTAAATCTTCCATTTGTGGATTACAAACTCACCTATCATGGAAACTCTGGCTCAAGAATTCAGTGTGCCAGATTGAACCTGTTCCTTGCTCAGGTGCTTGGTAAAGGGTGGGAAGAGAAAAGCTAGGGAGACTTCCTCATGCCTCTTTGCACCCACTGAATGGGGACTCAAGCACAAATGCACAACCTGAGTTCTCAAACTGCTGCTTGTTAGCATCTCCTGAGATGAATGTGACTCCCAAATAGGTTGGGGAGGAGGAGTCAGTCTGCCATATGGAAGATTGCATGACACACAAGGGTACTGTAAGAGTGACACTGTAGCCGCTCTGAATGGGTGCATTGCTGTGCTTGGGGTTTCAAGAATAGAGTTATAGTAGTTAATGCTAGGAAATTTAGGAAGGGATATGCCACCACATGCTTCAGAGCATAAACCCATTTCTAACTATTAGGATGAGATTATACCACAGCAATCTACTTCTGGATTTTGTACACCTTCCTCTGAAGCATCTGGTGCTAGCCCTTCTTGGCAGCAAGATACTGGACTAGATGGACCATGGGTCTGTAAGGCAATTCCTATGTTCCCTTCTTCTTCAGGGCCTGACTCGATACACTCAAATACAATGTTGAATTTAACCATAAGGTCGCCTTTCTTGATATTATTATTAATTATAATTATTATTAAACAAAATTTAGCCCTTCACCCTTGTATCCAGGCTCCCCAACACTTTTCTGCCCCTTCCCCAGGGCTTTACCAGGTCCCCCTAGCAAGTCATGCTTCTGGGGTCCTGCCCCAGCTCTTTTTGCACAAGGAGCTCCACTGATCACTCCAGGCTCTTGGCCACTTCTCTTCCCAAGGCAGCTGTCCCTCTGTCAGCCTCTGGGGAAAGACCCAATCCACCATCATCATCACCACAGCTTGAACACTGAATCTTAAGCACAGAAGAACACACTGCTACCACTTGAGGACTATCCCAGGGAGAAGGGTGGCAGAGGTGGAAATAACGGAGGGTTTTGGGTTGCTAGTGTCATGTCCTTGGTGGTGTTCAAAGAGATCTCAACCCACCTCTCTCTTTACCCCTCCTGGGAAGTTGGGGGCTCCTGCACCATGTGGTGCCCCCAGAAGTGGGGTGTGTGTGTGGAAATGAGCTGTTGGGGTAATGTGTTAGGTCAGGGGATTAGTTGGAGGAGCCCATCCCAATGCTTTCTTTTTCTCCCGCTACACACTTTAGAAGTTGGGGGAGATACTGCCCCACGTTCCAGGTCCAGGAAGAAGTCAGAGTGATGAACCCGGCTTCCCTCCTCCCCCCGAAAAAAATCTCCCTGCTGCTACGATTGCTCTGTAAGCTCCATACTTTCCCAGTGAAGTTTATGCTGCTGCTCTGGTGGTGGCACTGGCACAGTTCAATTGTGTGTGTGTGTGTGTGTGTGTGTGTGTGAGAGAAAGAATGTCGGTGCACACTTTTTAATTTTGTCGGGCTCCCAATGTTTTCCTGAGGAATACCAAATAGAGAAAGGAAAGGGTGATTTTTAACTGCCAAACTTGAATGGAATTTCATCAATCACACACACACACACACACACACACACACACACACACACAAAAGGCATTTCTCTAGCCCAAGGGCTTTCTCCCTGCCAGAGTACAAATGCCTGCTTCAAACTGTGGAAAGTGTTAGAGATTCTAATAAAAATAAAAAGGTTGTAAGAATCTGTTATAATGAAAGGTATTAGGCAACCTAAATAAAGGGGTCGCTACCTGCTGACCCTATAATAGAAACTGTCTGGAATTATAATACGCACTGAGGACGTATTTAGGAAGAGAGATGCCAGCAGTTGAATCTTTTTTCGCTATCTTCTTTCTGGCAGATCTCACATATTACAGTAAGGGTTGAATCCAAAGCCAATTAAAGTTAATGGGAGTCTTTCCATTCATTTCAATAGGCTTTGGATCAGGCTGTAGTGGGACAGGAGACCTGCAAAGAAAACCTAGTGTGATGTGGGAGGTGAGGTTGGAGAATCACTAGTAGTGATCTTCACTCAAGTCTCTACTGGATCAATTTTTATGAGTGTCAACAGTACACTAGATGCTACAGGATGGTGTGGGGACAGGGATTATGCTGCTGGAGGGGTCAGTTTTAAGATTATACCTAAAGCTGAAGTCCTAACCACATGTAGTCATTATTGATCCAACAGTGTTTCATGTAACAGTGCAGATATTCTGGCTAACTTTCAACTCTAGCACTTTATCAGCTTGGCAGTTTACCTGCTTAAGAGTCTCCCTGTATTTTTAATTGGAGAAGTTATTCTTCACTTCCCTTCTTTAAAACACAGTTGTGCACGGTATTTTTGGTGCACAAATACCTGCTGGGTTTCTACCCCAGAGGTGGCTGTGTTCAGTGGTAAGCTGAAGTGGATCATCACACATGTAGTCCATAAAATCCTTTGAGATCCCTTCGGGGTGAAAGGCAGCCCTGTATACACAAAGGTAAAAATGAGCTGGGATACAGACCCAGACAGAAACAGCAGAGACCTGAGGTGAGCCTGAAGCAGGTCTGCCACTGGCAATGAGGCATTAGAAATGTATTTAAACAAGCTGCCTGAGCCCTAAAATGTAGTTCCCGGCTAATGAAATTCTATTGTTTGGCAACGTCAGACGCAGCATTTCTTTGAGAGATTGCTTTAAGACCATTAAGGTAACTTCAGTCCTTCCCAATTTTCATTATTAAAGCTATCCTTATTTACTGTAGACCCAATCTTCAAACATGGGCATCTAAACAGAATAGGCATTTAAATCAACAACAGTAGACACAGAAATGCTATTTATTATATGCATGTAAGCGCAGCTTAGAGCATTCAAATGGGAGATTTGGACGGACTATTTTGGTGCCCATGTTTGAAAATATTACTAAAATACTAAAAAAATATTTCTCTGAAAGTGCTATTAAAACAGATAAAGCTCTTGTGGTGATTCGAGTGAAACAAAACCCCTAGTGTGAATGTAACCGCTCTCTTTTTTATTACATGTTGGTTGAAAGCACAACTCCACAGCGAGCTGCATTTATCTTTGTTTCTTGCGTGGCATAAACACACCAGGCTAAATTCTGCCTTCAGTTACACCCATACAACTGCCACGATTTCACAGACATAATAGAGGGCAGACTTAGCCCCACTGTGCTCAAGGACATAGGGAGATTGAGTAGGAACAGAGACCACCAGGAAAGCTGAAGGCACTTCTCAGACTTGCAGTAATGTTTATGGACAACACTCACCCAATAGTGAGGAAGGGTTAAATCAAAACCTCAGAGGCAGCAATTTGGCAATACACAGTGTATGCACTCAAGCAGTAAATACTAGTTTTTCCATTTTCCTCATTTGAAACCCAAACATTGCTCTGAAACACACCTTCCTCTGTATGGCAGCATCTCCTGTTCTAAGTTCTAGGACAGTTCTCTTTGCCATTCAGAAACACAGTGAAAAGCATATACTGGCGGGACCACGGTATACCAATAGCCCCAACAGCAGGAGAGCCTACACTCTGAAACACACACACACCTGCTTCAGGCATAAACTTCGACAAGCAGCACTGGTGTCCCATGACGAAAAATATACATATAGAAGTTAAGGAAAAATCTTTTCCTAAATTAAAAAACAAAACCCAGCGCAAGTGAAAAACACCAACCACATGTTTTTGGATTTATTTCTTTATATTCTTTTTCTTCCTTTGTCTTGGCTGGGTTACTCATTATCTTATATGGGAGTAAAGCTATCTTCAAGGGAATCATTCCAATTGTATCATTCTGTACTGTTGTAAAGAATCCCAGCTGTGCATGACACGGGCTGTAGAATTTAAGACTAGAAATAATTTTGGAAGAGAATGTCACAGGATAACCTGAGCTGAGGGGCTTTCTTACAAATTGTCAAAATGGTCCCCATGTCTGAAGAATCCAGAAGTGGGTAATATCAGATCACTCCTCTTCCCATTCCCCAAAGAACGACTCCTGCCTATTGCTTTTGCAGCCAAGCATTGGAGTGAAAGTGTGGCTGTAATACTCAGCACACCTGTTAGCCGTGACTGGAAGTTATGGGGCTCTGGACCAAACACTAAAGCCCTTCAGGGATTAATGGAGCACAGGGATGGGAACATTTTCCCTGGCAGGAATTTACTGGTGTCTTTTTTTTTTTTTTTAAACTGTGCCAAGTCATTTCACTGGTAACTGAAATAGTTGCAGCTGTTGCATCATCCAAGATGGGACACGGCTTTCAGAGAGTTAAAGACTCCAGGGGATTCATGATTGAAATACTGCCAGTACAACAAATCTAGTCCATGTAGGCAGAACTTAATAGATGGTCGCCTAGAGCAATACAAATATTACAGACAGCAAAACAACTCAATAACTGCATGGGTGACTATGTCTAAAGCAGAGATGGATATTTGCAGGTTTGCCTAGGGCAGCAGAACTCCCTAGAGTAGATCTTGTGTGTCCAAACATGGAGTATAGCATTCACAACCTTCCATGAACGAACAGAAGAAATGAATGATCAAGATTTATGGTATACAGTCCCCTGTCTATAGGAGTTTAGCTACTGACAGGGACATCCAGTGGTATCTAGGTAACTGCACCTACAGGCCTAGAAACTTGTGAAATACTGAATAAGATTATAGACAATATTATTTGTGCAAAATAAATTCAATACATCTCAAATCTTTAAAAACATTATTATTGTGTCTCATATGGAGTCTTCTCCCCGACTCCCCATGTTCTTGACAGGCTGAGGTCTGGGCTGCATCCAAGGCCTCCTAAAGGCTAGGTTTACACACTACTGATGCTGAATTCAGTTGGTATAAACCAGTGCACAGAGCCTCCAGTAACTAAAAGTCCATTGTGTGGAAAGTCAGCTGTGATACAATCTCCCTTCCACTAGGGGGATCAGAGAGGGCCAGAACAAATGGAACAGTTTTGCCTCCATGTGACAGCCAGGGTGAATCCAGCTACTGCAGTGATCTTGTTATTACTGTAATCTTTGCCCTCCCTTTCCACTACACCTCTCAATATGTGTTGCCATCCCATATCATGTTGTTTTCACTTTGATTATAAGCTCTTCAAGGCAGGGACACTGGGCCAGGATGTCAAGTATCAGAGGGGTAGCCGTGTTAGTCTGGATCTGTAAAAAGCAACAGAGAGTCCTGTGGCACCTTTAAGACTAACAGATGTATTGGAGCATAAGCTTTTTGTGCATGACATGCATCCGACGAAGTGGGCATTCACCCACGAAAGCTTATGCTCCAATACATCTGTTAGTCTTAAAGGTGCCACAGGACCCTCTGTTGCTTTGGACCAGGATGCTGACCTAACTGGCATAATTCCATAAGTTACTCCTTTGAAAGCAGTGAAGTCACATAGGTTTGAGATTAAAAAAAAAAAAATCAGGCCTATTCCCTTTTATCTGTGCAAATTTGTGGCACTGTAGGACTAACAAAATAATTGATAATATTAGCAATAGAGCTATTTGGAAAAATGAGAACCTTTTTCCTGTCAAAATGTCAACAGCAACAAAAATGACTAGTTCTGCAGCTAGTTGAAAAATAGTGTTGTGAAAAAATCCAACCTGGTTTTACATCAATATTTGAAATTGGGATGACAATTTTAATCAAAAAAATTCAAAATTTGGAAAACATCACCCAGCTCTAATTAGTATTCATTAGAAATTGTTCATAGCAGAGACTGATACCTCATCACAGCATAGAGAGGGAAATGTGATGCAGGGGCTTCTTCCAATTCTAGTTTCATTTGTTAGGAAGTAGTTACTATATGTTACTATCACCTGCAGGGCCGGCTCTAGGATTTTTGCCGCCCCAAGCAAAAACAATTTTGGTCGCGCCCCTCCCCCCCTGTTTTTTTCTTACCCCACCCCCGGTCCTGCCTCAACTCCGCCCCTTCCCCAAATCCCCAGCCCTGCCTCTTCCCCCCAGGCTCTCAAGCCTAGGAGGGAGGGAGGGAGAGGGAGAAGCAGCGCGTGCGCCATGGCCACTTGGGGTCTCCCCCTCCCTCCCAGGCTCTCAAACCTGGGAGGGAGGGGGAGATCCCGAGCGGCCACGGCCCACGAAACAGCTGATTCGCGCGCCGCTGCTCCCCCTCCCTCCCAGGCTCTCAAACCTGGGAGGGAGGGTGAGCAGCGGTGCGTGAGCGGCAGCAGAGGAGGTGAGTTAGGGCGGCCAGGGCACATTTTTAGGGACGGCATGGCCCGCGCCAGAATGCCGCCCCTAAAAATGTGCCGCCCCAAGCACCAGCTTGTTTTGCTGGTGCCTAGAGCCGGCCCTGATCACCTGAATTGTGTCAAATGATTGTTCAGAGAACAGATAGGATAAGAAATGTTGTTTTTTCTCAAGAGAAAGTGTTCGATCTAGTATAAAACCAGTTCTAATAAAATCATCCACTTGCAAGGAACGGAGAGCAAAGATTTCAGTGCACAAATGAGTGGGTTTAGCCCTCTGACAGCATGACTCCTATTCTGCTGTGAAACAGCAAAGAGCTGGAAAAGCATTCAGAGGACTGGCAAGGAAACAAGTACATTGTGAACATCATAAATCCTGGTCCATGTTAGAAAGCTACTTTTTATGGTCAGGGTCAACACCAGGTTTATTTGGGGCTTTATACAGAGAAGGATGGGCAGGACTTCATCCAGCTCCCTCCCTACCTGTGGTTGGCCCCACCCACTAAACTCTATATACTCATGACAACTCCCCATCTGGCAGTGCGTGCAAAGGCTGCTAACACATATGCAAGCCAGCCAGGAGCATAACAAGCAAAGCGAGGAGGAAAGCTGGCTTGGTGCCTTGCCAGCCTGCATCCTAGTGCCAGACCACAGACAGGGAAGGAACAGAGAAGATGAACAGGGAGAAGGGGACCCCAGGCCTCTGAAAGAGTGGGTGGTCAGTCAGTAACTCGGTTATTGGAATTACTTGCTGTTTGGTACAAAGCACCTGGATGTCTGGGGCTCTTTGCAACCACAGAGGTAGCATAGGCCTGAGGCCATCCATAGCCATGGCAGAATGAGGTATACAAACCTGGAGGCAAAGTGGGATACCCAGAGTTTTCATTAGCATGTTATCTAAAATGCTCAAACACAGTAGTGCAGTTTTAGAAATAGCAATTGGGATCTGGTAAAACAAATGAGAGGCTTATGCATGCATTCAGCTCTTTGAAGTATACTTAAAAACACAGAAGAAGAAACTAGAATTGAGGTTTATAGATGTCCTTTGATAATCAAGATACCCCTAAGTGCTTTACGAAGTACCATTTCAGATACTGGGAGTGCCTTGATTCTGCAGGAAAATGTAGCAGCTCTCAGGCCCTCAGCAGTAAGTCTCACATACATGCAAAGACATTAGAAGGGTCTATTACATAGGGAGACAGACGTCGATCAGAACCCCGGGGTTGTCCTCTGCTCTTTTAAAAAATGCCCTGTAATTTCTGATATTCCCCTCGACAGCCACCAGAGAGACTACCAAATAATGAGTTTCTGTGCAAAACCTATGAAATCTGAGGTCAGGTTGACTCAGTGTCTTTTCTTTCAATCCAAACCGTTCAGATACATTACACTGATAAGGAGTTTGCACCGAAAGAAATGGCCTTTCTGTATTTTCTATCACCCGACAGCATCGGTGAGATTTATATCCTGCAGGATTGTATCGTAATCTCAGTGTTTCAGCGTGTCAGACAACAGCATAGGGCATGTTTATTATTCCTACATCTCATGATGCTGGGTGTGGAGAAGAGGAAGGGGAAACATTAGGGTTTTAGGTCATTCACCAGCCCACTGTGTAGCAGTGATAACCAATTTGCCATCCCTGCTGATGAGCACTAGTTTACAACCTTCAAGTGTCATGCACAGCATTATATTTACTACAAATGTTATATATTTCAGACATTAACATAATACATCCCTGAACTATGTTATATGAATTTTAAAAATACTTAATTTCCATTATTATTGCTGGGAACAAGCTCCATTTCTGAACTTTAACTTTGGTACACGTTTGTCTATTTTGGGTTGGGGATACGTAGGCGAAAGTTTATTACTATAGCTAAGCATCTATCTACAGGGAATGTGCCTCTCATGGTAGTACCTAGATATTGTGATTTATTTTACATCTCAGTGTATGGGAGTTCTAATGACCTACTGAAATGGAACAGATTTTCTGGCTGATTTGACATGGCTACTGCAGTTAATGGAAGAGCGAGATGTCTGAACTTGCCCTTGTTATGAGTCAGCCTGTGTTCCTTAGCGCAGTTCCCTTATGTTTTTATGTGGTTTTATATGACAATGCCTGTGCTGAGAGCCACATGTGCTTTCTCACTAATCCTCACCATGGCTACTATGGGAGGATTTTGCAGAACATTTTTCGTGTTTCATTGTTTACTGGTGAAAAAATCCTGCTATCAGTAGCAGCGGCATCTAGTAGTCACAGAGCCTAAATGTAGGTCTCCCCAGTCCACTGGGAGTCTGTCCATGAATGTGCACATTCAATATCATTGCCAAGCCAATGAGCAATTACAACCACATATCTCTTTATCGTGTTATCTTTTTATTGTACAAAGGAAAACCCAGCTGTTAAAGTATGCCAACCAGCTCAGTACGATGCTGTTCATGGGTGTCAGTGCATGGCGGGGGCTTTTCTAATGTTATTTTGTTTGTTTACATGAAGAATATTAGTGTAATTGGTTCAGTTCATTTGCGGTTTAATACACCATTTTTTAAAGAGGTGACTCCACCATGAGCCTGAGCTATAGGTAACTTATGTCCCACATTGTTGCCCCTTCTGCATAACTTCAATCTCAATGGCTAGCAGTAAGACAGAACCAACAATTTATAGCAGCTGTCAAGCCAAGACGCGTGCTGTCCAACATGGCCACACTGAACTTCTTGGAGTAAGACAGGCCTGAACACAGAACTTCCTTCAAAACCCCCGTTCTTATATACTTGAGTAAAGGAGATGCTTTGTTTGTTCTTCATTGTATGAAGCCATGTAGCTGAACAGTCCTGATTCCACCCAGGAGAGGGCAGCAGGATTTACATATACATACACACTCACTAATTTGGTCTATGCAGCAACTGCATTTATAATTAGGAGGAAATGAGCAAGGAGTTATCTTTATTTTAAGGCAATCACGCTGCAGTTTAACAGACATTCATAAAATTCCCCAATTCCTTTCCTTTTAGCTATTAGCACTGACGATATCTTAACTGTAAATTCAGAATTCCTAGATAGTTTATTTAAAGAAGACAAAGGCACATCCATTATGAGTGTTAACATATGAAATATCTGCCTAATATTCTAGACTAAGAACTGCCGTTTTCTCATCTTGTGTATACACTTGAATTTGACTAGCTAAAATAATGCTGGTGCATTGTGTACAGAAAACAACAAATCAGAAATATCTACTTCAACCTATATTTTCAAAGAGCTACTCGGGCTGTCAGTTGCATGACAGGCACTGATGTTAAATGGAGTAATCTGATTAACTTCACATGAAACTGTCTGCGAACATACAGTACCTCACTGTGTCCACAAGCAAAAAAGAAGAAATAAAACGCTTTCATCTTTAAAGCACACTACAGCTCCAAAAAAAGGTAGCCGAAGAAATAGCACCATGGGGGTTCTATATTTATTGTCGCTCAGTGATTTACAGATCACCAGTGGCCAGTTTAAAAGTTAAAAAAATATATTACTCACATCTGTTCCTGCAAACTCTCCTTGGAATATGGACATCAAGCTGATTTTTTTCCTTCCCCATCATCATCATCATCAGTGATAAAGGATCTGCAGACCAAATTCTGCCTTTGATGGCACCTGCGCAAGCCAGATTGGAACATACCAAATAAGTCTGTTCACACATAAACTGAAACAGAATCCACTTCATTCCCTTTTAGTAGTGTTGATTCTGCTATGCTACCAGGTGTAAAAGCAATATGGACTTCAGTGAAGCTAGCAGATATGACAGCAGTAAATACACTGGGAGTATTATCACAGTTGTGTAAAAAGGTGTAATTTTTACATTTCAGAGTACACTTGCAACATCAGTGTCTAAGGGTTGTGATCACAACACTGCTGGCCAAGAAGGCTTCTTGGAAAGGACTCTTCAGAATCCATCAGTACAGTTCCTTAAGTAGCTCAATGTAGGCTCACTACTGAGCAACATAAGACCCTCCCTTCCTTATAGGAGACAGGTGCATTGGCTCTGCAACACAGAGGAAATTGACTGGGCTCTGCAATGAAACACAGGTCTTTCAGATGTCAGTTCAGGACAGAGCACAACTTATGCCACTGAGCTCCATGGACTGAGTGAAGGTTTGCTTAGATTGTCATAATGTTGATGCTTCCACATGGTGGACTCCTAGTTATAATATGCCAACAACCTCTACTGCTAAGGAATAGGTTTGGTATGTTCTTTCATGCAATTCCAAACATGCATTTCCCACTCACCAGGCTAGGGCAGGGAATAACTAGCTTTATACCATGAGTCCTTTCTTTCTTTTTCTTTCTTTCTTTTAATTTTGGCTTTGTTCACTTACAGCTACTGTCTTTGCTTGGGCATAGTGCAGAGGACTTCATAAAACTAAAACTCTTCTTTACTCCCTTGCTTACACTTTCTTCATGTTTTGCTAGACTAAGCCACCAATTAGCAGCCAAGTGACTTTTCACCTCCTCTCACTCTGTGCTGCTTTTTTTCTGTGCACAAAGTTCCTCTTCCCGTCTGCAAACACAGCTGACCCCCGTACACCCTATTTAACGAGGAATTGCCTGATGGTAGCCTTCACAGAGCCACTGAGCATTTATCACAGGAAAATGCTTAATCCAATTGAAAGAAGAGATTTGTATTGCATCCCTTATTTTTCCAGGGTGTTTTGCATCATGAAACAAAGGCTCACTTCTCAATCCTTAGATCAGGGGTTTTCAAACTTTTTGTATTGGTGACCCCTTTCACACAGCAAGCCTCTGAGTGTGATCCCCCTATTATAAATTAAAAATGGGAGGGGGGTAATTTAATTTAATAGGGGCTCAGGGCTGTCAGCCCCATGGAGCTGACAGCTTGCAGCCTCCATGTAACCACCTTGTGACACCCTGAGGGCTCACGACCCCCAGTTTGAGAACCTCTGCCTCAGATGTCTTAGCAGGGCCCAATCCTGCACCCGTTGAAGTCAAGGGGAATTTTGCCATTAACTTCCATGGGTGTGGGGTTGGGCTCATTTGATTATTGATGGTTAAAACATGTTGATAGAAAGAATTGTACATTTTAAGAGGTGTGGAAGACATTTTTAAGCACGTGTTTGTGTTTCTCTTTCTGAACAGTTACATTCATCAATTCTAAGTCCAGAAGGAACCACTGTGATCACCTAGGCCAGACAACATCTTTTGGGGGGTGTTCACGCTAGTCTGTCTATCTCCTCTGTCATTAGGAGGCTCTACATGGCTTTGTGTGCACGATAACAACTACTGTGCCATTGCTGGATGGGTACAGATTTGTTGCAATTCATAACGAGTGACAGAGCCACCTAAAAGGGCATAGAAGTACAATTGCTTTATAGTCACAACAGGGGTTTCAACTTTTTAACTGCTATTGATCTCAGTTGCAGTTCTGGATGCTCTGAAAATCAGGCCCACAGAGCGTTTCACTGGTCTGGTCCTTGATGAGTTTCCTAATGCCAAAGCGCCTGCAGAGTCACCTTGGCTGTAGTAACCCTGGTCCCTCTGCATTCATTATAGCCAGGTGTGTCCACCTAGAAAAAGTATTCATGGGCACAAGTTTGCTGAACAGGCATTACACCACTCTGTAATGGTGGGAGGGATAGCTCAGTGGTTTGAGCATTGGCTTGCTAAACCCAGGGTTGTGAGTTCAATCCTTGAGAGGGCCACTTAGGGATCTGGGGCAAAATCAGTACATGGTCCTGCTAGTGAAGGCAGGGGGCTGGACTCGATGACCTTCCAGTTCTAGGAGATAGGATAGGATATCTCACCCTAACAATTTTTGCCTTGCCTTTGGCTGCTCTCCTCTTTCTCTGACTTAGCTCAAGTCAAACAATGTGAGCTAAGGTATGGTGTACTATAAACAACTGCATGGTCATCAAGGAAAGTCATGATTGTTACTATGTGGCCACAGCAGTAGTTAGGATGGAATTCAAAGTCTCCTGCTCCAAAAGCATAGGCCCATGGGCTAAGCACGAATCACTGGTAGCTGTTAGTAGGCACCAATGACACAAAGTGGAGCAGTTCTGATTCATCCAGGACAGAACCGTAGTCCATTCAGTTTGTTGCAGTATTTTTAAAGTCTCACTGGCTGCTCTTCCCAGAGTCACTAGTATTTGAAAAAATAAGTATTTTCTTGATTTGCTGTGAATAGTCTAAGGGATATGCCAGAAAACATCTGTGGGGAATGGTAGCTATTTGCCTAATCTACCTATAGATTAGGTTTTAATACACTGTGTGTCATCATGGTATTTGAACACTTGATGGAACACTAGGCCTTCTCTGGATTCCGTACCTATTTCGCTTGTGTGCTGTTATGAGGACGGAGTTAACGTTGATTTGCCCAGCAGGAAGCTAAAGGCATGACTGAAACTCATTCAGTATTCCCCAAGGTATATTGTCATTATCTGGCTAAAGCCAATCTATTTAATAGGGCAAAACATAAAAGGAGCTTACCATAAAACAAAGTATCCCAGCAGGCTGAAAACAGTACATCAGATTTCCCCTGCTCAGACAGAAATCTTTGGAAGGGGGCCAGATAAGCAGGAAAAATACATGAGGCTGACAAAGAGTTTCCAGGAAAGCATCCAATCAATGGGTGGAGCAAAGGCTGTGGTCACATGACTCCCATGATGCACCACAGTAGGAAGGGAGCTCAGCCTATAGAGAATTCAGTTTGGTTAGAAAATATGAAATGTTTAGATTTTGGTCCACCTGAGCCAAAACGAAATATTTCATTTAGATTTTACTGGTGGAAAATTGACAAACTTCAAGGTTGTAGAAATTGCATTTTCTGTTGAAAAAAGACAGGAAATTCCAGACCAGGTCTAACATATATTTTGTTAATGACATATGGGGATGAACATCACACATATAAAGGAATTGATAGAATTTCAGAAGCCTAATACGCCCTGAACCTTGGGTGAACTGGATTTGAAAGTCAACCCTCCAGGTGAGGCCCAGGTCTTGTTGAAATACTGGGAACAAAATACAGCTGTGTGTTCAGATAGCATCCTTTTTGTAAATATTTTCAGGGCTGTGCACCAGACAATTTTAAAATGTACGGTCTGTTCTTTCAAAGTCCTTTATATGTGTAAAAAAATTACCTCACAAGACGTCTAGTTCATGTGCCTTTTGTACACAAAAACATAGAAAGTGAACTATGATGGGTAACTAATCTCACTAGATTCTTACACCAGGCAGATGCAACCCACTTCCCACTAATGCCAAGACAGAATTGCATCCAGATACCCCAACTCTGAATTTGGTACTAGGGCCCTGTTCTTTGGCCTCATTTTGACTTAAAGAGCTCTAGAAGGATTCCCTCTTCATAATGGAAATCTCTGGTGGTGTACGACTGCCGTGGGAGCTCCTATATCATCTCTCTCCTGGCTTTTAGCATAGGTGGAGTGACCAAAGGAAAGGGGATCAGGCAGGGACATTCATCTTGCACACTGCCAATTTCCAGCTTCTGGAACTGCCTCTGGTGGGGGGCTGTGGGTAGCTAACAATTTTTCCAGGGGACTGGTCTAGTACCCAGTGACCCTAGGGTGAGCAAAGGTGAAATAAAGCATCTTTCAAACCTTATCCCCAAGCTGCACCAGGTACATGACGAGGGTTTCTAACCATCAGAGGAGTGAAGTTCTGGAATAGCCTTCCAGGGGGAGTAGTGGAGGCAAAAGACATATCTGGCTTCAAGACTAAGCTTAATAAGTTTATGGAGGGAATGGTATAATGGGATAGCCTAATTGTGGCAATTAATTGGTCTTTGACTATTAGCAGTAAATATGCCCAATGGCTTGTGATGGGATGTTAGATGGGGTGGGATCTGAGTTACTACAGAGAATTCTTTCCTGGGTGTCTGGCTGGTGAGTCTTGCCCACATGCTCAGGGTTTAGCTGATCGCCATATTTGGGGTCGGGAAGGAATTTTCCTCCAGGGCAGATTGGCAGAGGCCTTGGGGGTTTTTTGCCTTCCTCTGCAGCACAGGACATGGGTCATTTGCTGGAAGATTCTCAGCGTCTTGAAGTCTTTAAACCATGATTTGAGGACTTCAATGGCTCAGACACAGGTTTGATACAGGAGTGGGTGGGTGAGATTCTGTAGCCTGCGTTGTGCGGGAGGTCAGACTAGATGATCATAATGGTCCCTTCTGACCTTAAAGTCTATGATTCTAAAGTCTAAGTCCAGATTGGAGAATCTGCCCCAGTAGGTGTAAATTTGGTAATGAGATATTTGATGTGTGTTGCAAATATGTTCTGTAACATTATGTTATGTTCTCCCCAGAATTTGTCTATTGTTCAATGACATGGGGGCAACAAATAGGGCCAGGAGCAGCATGTGGGACTGAAAGAGTTTCTACATTTTGGGAGGGCAGAATGGATGCCATGTGAGTATTTGGAACCCCTGCCCACATATCCCCCCACCCCCTGGCTTTTTTTTTACATTGGCATCCCCTAAAATGAATAAACTGAGTTAGCAGCACATTCAAACAGTAAACTCCTAATTCCCTATAGTTTAGGTAGCTAAATGAGCACCGGATAAGCCGCTTTTTGGCTTAAATAGTAAAAGCCAAGGTGCACATGGTATACCATAAGCATCAGGAGTATTACCAGTGGGTTTAAATCTTGGATGCTCAGCTCTTTCCAGCTGTTAAATCTCCTCAAGTTTGCACGATCCAAAAATATAGTCTTAGCCAAAAAAAGAAGAGAAAAAAGTTGGTTTTGGAGTCCGGAATGGCTTAATAATTGAATCCAACCATACGCGAATCTGTAACTGATCTGCACTGAACATATAATTTGGCTACCTGAAAAGAGCAGAATCAAGACCTGTGTGCGTGTGTGTGTGTGCATGTGTGAAACAGGATCAAATGAGTTAGAAAAGAATAATACTTGGTCACTGAAAAAGCAGAAAAAAGGCAGGCAAATAAAAAACGTCAAGTGGTTAATCTGTTTGTTGGAGAAATGTGCACGAGTTAGAAAAACTGGGAATGCTTTGTTCTGATGAGCAGCCCAATGAGTTATCTGCACAGGATGTTGAAAAATTGGCATGTTTTAAAAATTTATAAAAACACCCATTTGACGACTGCCTAAGCACGATTTATGCTGTGGCCCTGGACTTCTCTCTCCTCAACTGTATACTTCACTAGAGTGTTTTTGTTTGTTTTGTTTTTTATTGAGACAAATTCAGTAAAATGAGAAAGATGAACACAGTAAAATTACACACATGGTAGAGGAAAGTTTAGCTTCATGGCAGTGCAGAGCTATCCAAGGAATTTAACTCCTTGAAATTTGCCATTTTCAGCTCTAGAGGGAAATCTGGAAGGCGCAGTTCCAGGAAGACTATTCAGTCAAACAGTACCAGATGCATGTGTGGGATTCACTTTATGCTTTGGTTATGAATGAATGTAGTCAGCTAGGAATTTGTTAAAGACAATTTTTTGCTTAAAGAATTATGGTCAAGATGTGGTTGATGTACTTGGCATGGCTGGGTCTGCTGTATTATGACTTGGGGGTTCGTGGCAATGGAAAGAAAGGGAAGCTTATACGAAGTCAAGTAGCACCGTGACCAAAACATGTGGCTCAAATGAATTCAGTGTGTGAGCGGACATTTTATTTTTGTATAAAATGTGGCCACAATCATAGGGTGGTAGCAAAGAATTTATAATAGGCTACTTACTATGTCCATCTTCAGAGAACTTCACAACAAGAATCCTCACATCATCTCTGTGAGGAAAGTATTATAATTTCCATTTTACAGATGGAGAACAAGTGGAGATTTTCCCGATGCTCCCCACTGCCAGAGCCTTTCCCCATTGCCTTCCCTGCCAGAGCCTTTCACTGATATGTGTAGCTACACACCACAATGTGGCTGCAGTCAGCTTTACTCTGTGGCATAACATATCCTGCACGCCACCGCCAGGATTTGCCATCGACCTGATCATGCACTCACTGCAGTCAAATGAGGATTTTGATATTGACTTCAACAAGAACAAGAGCAAGCTGAATATCATTTCTAGAGAATGTCTCAGACTAAACTTAAAGACAAAATGCAAAGCAAAGATAGGCTGTGATTCAGGAAAGTGTTTAAACACATGCATAGGTCCACCCCTTTTCAGTGGAACACTTAAGCGAATGCTTAAGAGCTTTCCTGATTATAGATGCTTTACTGAATCAGGGTCATGGTGACTGTGGAATGGTAGTTCATTATGTATATTTCCTAATTAAACTCAAATAAACTTATATCAGTTTTTTTCCTGTGATTTGGATGAGTCAGTGTTACATAGTTACAGTGTTACATACAACTGCAGCATCTGATGAGATGACCCAGAAACTCAGAGAGTTCAGCCAAACTTTGATTATGTTCACATCCTCCTAGTTTTTTCAGAAGAAACAAAACATTCTATGGGGCGAGGTACCATACTACAAAGCTTCTATATCCTTGCTCTTGGCACGACAGACTGCCCACGGGCTCGGTGAAGTGAATTTTTCTTTATGTGTGTGCAATACACCCCCAATCCAACATAAAGACCTCATTCATATGCTGAATTAAAAACAGCAGGGCCAAATCCTGCCCGCTGCAGCTAATAGACTTCAGAATGGCTTCCAGGGGGTTACAGAACAGAAAGTGGTGCAATTAATACAATGACAATGCAAATATTTGATTGCAAGGCTAATATTGTACTGTTTGATTCATTTTCAAAATTGATCTGTCAGGGATTTTTAAAGGTGAGAATCATCCATGGAGAAAAGAAAATGTCTTGGGTTGTTTTTTAAACATACATGCAAAGGGCACTTTGTACGTTTTTACAACGGTTTTCCAGGGAAATAATTGCTCAGTTCAGAACCATTGTTTTTCAAAACAAAAAAACCCCCAACCAAACAAAAGAAAAAAAACCCTGGTGAAAACAGTTTTTTTAAAAATAAAATTAACAACTACAACACACGTACAAATATAAGGTATCATACTCATAAGGGAAAGATTTCTGCTTGCATTTTTTTATTTTATGAATACATATACAAGAGATGCATAATCTTCCATTATCCAGGCTTAAAAGTAACAGATTTTTTTTTTCAGAATAGCTTAAAGAAGAAAAATAAAAATTAAGGACAAAGGAGGTGCAACATATTCAAAACATACAGTTGATTATCTTGCTAAAGTTATTGCAGAAATGCAGACAGTGTGTGTGTGGGAGGAGGGGTTCAAAGCCTCACCAAGGATATTTCTGTAATAGGTTCCTCCACTCACACTTTATTGACATTTCTGAAGTACAGAGTGAATAGCATCTGAGAATTATATCATATATCAATTTTTATTTCTTTGGCAGTAATGTCTCTTAAAAGAAGGAAAAAAAAGTGTGATTCTGTTGTCAAAAGGCATTTACTTCTCTAATAAGGTAAGTATATTAGTAGGCTGCAGCGGGATGCAAATAGCTTCAAATAGAGGAGCGTGTGATATATATGTATATATGTATATAATGTAAAAATGCTTATTTTATATGAGAAAGGAAGATTTTTTAAGGTAACATAAAATGAACCACTCTAACACTAGCTTCCAGACTTGCTTTATTGGATCTATTTTTCTAACTACAAGTTAAGCTGACATGTGTCAAACTTTTTATTTTTTTAATGTGGCAGTCTACAAGAAATGTTTCATGCAAGTTCTACAATGCTAAACACAGGGTAAATAACTGGGATTAAACAGATTGGGAATTACAGACTACTATTAGGACCAGAAACAGCATAATATGTACATAGAGCCATATTATATTCTCATGTCTTCACAGTAATGTGCAAATGTGACATATATGGCTTTCAATATTTAAAAAAAAAAGAAAGTAAGACATAATTGTACAGAATAATATATTTAAAAAATGTTTAGGAGAATTTCACTTTTTTGTGAAATCTGTTCAATTTTTATAACATTGTGGTTAATTAGTTACGACCTCAGCACAGAGGTGTTGTTCAGGCATATTTCCAGTAGGGGTCGCTGATTCCTAAGGCACAATATTAACGTTAAACATTTTTAAATTAAACCATGCTCTCTTTTTTTTTTTTTGGTTATATGAAATAAGAAGTCATTGCTAGTTATATAATAAGCAATTGATTGTACAAAATACAATGTTAAAGACTACGCTACAAGCCTATCTGGTGCGCCATAAACATTAGCTAATCTGAAAACATATTGTACAGCGTTGCATATTAAACATTTGTTTTTTGGTAATATTATTTTTCGTACATGTAGCAGAGAATTATAAGGCTTCCGTGAAATAATAATCTTATAATTGAACAAATATTTTACACTCTTTCATAATGGTATTTACAATTTCTTTATTTCATATTTTGCCATTTGGTAAATAATTATGTATTTTGTATGCATCTTTCTTGACTGTCTAAAGTGCTTGCTTAACTGCATGAGGAAAGAAAATGCATACCTGTCTTAGGTGTTACAAACCGTCAACAAAAGTAGCTGAAACATTGTTTGGGATCTGAAATCCATTCGCAGAAATGGAAATTATTGCTGAATTCAGTGCCCTCGCCAGGCAATCACCTATATTACTTGTCATATATAAATATATGCATATATACTAGAATGTATGTACATGCATACACATACATCTATCGTGTAATAGATAGATTTCAATTTTTTTGTCCATCAACCTTATTATTTTGTGCTATTCAACATACTTGTGCTATGACTGAAGCCAGATTAAAATCAAAATCTTAACATGCTATGACTAACAATCCTATGATTCACTAGCAGAGAATAAGGACAGTATATGAAAAAAAAGAAAGAGCTGAGATGACAAATTGGGAGGCTTTTGAAATGCACTGAGAATAAGGCAACAGGCTGTACATTACAGCAGAGGAAAAGCTGAAGAAATTCTGGAATTCATAAATGTCTTTGACTTTGAGTAGGGATGTTATTCCCTTTCCAACCGGCTGTCTTGTGATTTTTAAAATATCAATTGCCAGAATGCAAGCGTTATAGCTTCTGCACCTACAAATACTTTTTATGGTAGAAAATTCAAAGCCTATTAAAAATGTCCTGATGCCACAATCTGGTAAAATAAGGCACTTCCAGGGCTGAATTCCAGTGGTGCCAAAAGGCTCAATGCTGGGGACAAGCCATCAGCTTTTGTTGAATTTCCCAGTTTTATCCCATGAAATGTGCCACCTTAGAGTTTATTCCCTCCCCTTTTTTTCTCCTCTTGAGATGATTTTCTTTAAAGAAGATGTTTCGATGGTTGAAGAGATACTTTTTTGTAGGCAAGAGGTAAATCTTCAGTTCCTAACATTCAGTAAGGTGGAAGATCAGAGTGGTACCAGGTAATGACTTCAGTTTATTCAGTTACGACAGCTCTGTGCTGTAGCTGGTATACCAGCTGAGCTAAAAGTATATGGATTTGAACTAGTCCAGTATTGCAAGCTCTGAATGGACATTGGTGCTGGAGAGGTCATTCCTGATAATTTCGTTTACTGTAAAGAAAGAACACAAGGGAAAAAAAAGAACGATTAGAATGAAACTGCTGTACAATTACTATTTCTTCTGCTGTAAAATACGTTAAATGAAGCTTGTATCACTTTCTTCATGGTTTCGCTATCGTTTAGAACACTAAGTGTAATATTAATAAGTAACTGATATAGGCTGACCTATGTGCAAAAGAGCAGGATTAACCATGGTTATTAACATGCAAAATACATCACAAAAACAGGGCATCTTGGGTCTTCTATTGCATTAAACATATTTAACATTTTTAATTAGTTACAAGTAAAAACATGTCATTTAGAACAAGCTCTGAAGCTCAAAGTAACGAACCCTGGAAAGTCTTAGAATACGTTATCTACTCCATGCAAATAGCCCATAGGACTGCTTGTTAGCCCTCTTTCCACAAGAGTGGCGTGCGCAAAACGCAAAGCTGCCGGGTGCTGAACTGAGCACTTGAAGCTGCAATGCCTCTGCAGAACAGGACTACGCATGTGGGCTCTTGCAGTGTGTGGTATCATTAATAAATAATAATAATAATGATGATAAAAATGTGTGTGCGTGTTTCTCCATTACTGGTCGCTGTAAAATGAATAAAAATACTCTCCTTTCATGTTGATCAACAGCCATGAATGTGTGAATAAAGACTGAGAGCTGGGCAGGAGCAAGTTCAAACCCTGGCCAGAAGTTGAAGAAAAGAATAAGCAAGACACATTATCTCAGCATCAGCCAGTCAGACTGCATCTCCACTAATAAAAGCATTGTTTTCTTTACTCGTGACTCTTCTTTCATTCTCCTCACTCCCTCCCCTTCAAAGATCATCAACCCATATAGTTTCCCACACTCAACCTATGTCCATTTATCAGCTTGTGATTTTTGGCAGACGGACAGGAAATGACTGAACCTGGCAAAGGCCATCTACAGTGAACTGCACAACATCCCTTCTATTTCCACCCCACCTCCCTGCAACCACTGCGACCACCTGATTTACATGAAGATAGACAAAATGCCATCAGTGAGGCTGTCATCGCTGCTGAGTTTCCTAACATTACTGGGAGGCGGAAACACATGCCCACGTCATGGAATGACCATGGAAAAGCCCAAGTTTCCCTTCGCTCGTGGGCTGCAGTTCGCTGCCATCCAGATAACTCCATGTGTTTGTTGGCGAAAGCCAGGCCTGGCTAAAATCAACTTCCTGAAGCAATTAGTTGTTGAACATGTTTTTTCTTCAGACCTATTGCACATTTTATACCAACAGTACACGAATCAGTCAGGATTTGAGTCCCAGAAGGTGGTCAGTGGATTGATAGATACCAATTCATAAGCAGGTCCTTCTTCAGCCATGGACTAGCAGTGGTATTGGTGATTACCTGTTCATTTAAAAAAACCTATAAGAGCAGTATGGAAATGACATGTAAAGACACAAACACTTCTTTTGATGGTGTCGTGGAGTTTATCTTTCATATTAGTAACCAGTGGAAGCCAATTTAGGCCACAGCCCCTGCACTGTGACAAGGAGGTACGTTGCATATAGCCTATTAAGGGTAATAATACCACAGACTTACAGGTTACAAGGCTCAGGACAGCTTTCTGAACTGCACCTCTCCCCGAACGCAAACACTTATGCTGTGGGAAAGATTTTCCATGACACTCTTGTCAAGGAAGTTACCTTGATAAGCATCTCTGGCAACACTGGCTACACTACAAATCATATGGCATGTAAAATGTGGCAACAAGTGCAAACTACCTGAGGGCCAGATATAGAGTTACACCTTTGCTTCAACGCTATATGTTTCTTTAACGCTGAATAATAATCAGATATTATTCATACTACCACTTAGCCTTTATATATACTGCTTTAGAAATATTAATTTATCCTCACAACAGCTCTGGAAAGGAGGTAGATAGGTGTTATTATCAACATTTCACATATGGGGAAACTGAGGCAGTGAGATCAAGGAGCTTGTCCACATAAGTTAGTAGGAAAACCAGTAGAACGTACATCTCTTGACTCTCAGGCCAAGAGCATGTCATGTTCTGTAGTCTAGTCAAGGAAAGTGTGATTTACTTTAACTTGGAATACCTGACACAGATGGCAAGGGAAAGGTCAAAAAGCAGCAAAAACTGACTAAGGCAAACGGGAAAAAAATTCGAAAGCACCTAATTGAATGAGGAGCTAAGTTGTATATTCAAAAATGACTTCAGCACCTTTGGCTTTTTGAGCTATAGACGTTCAGTGAGACTTAGGCTCCTAAGTGCCTTAAGTCACTTTTGAACATAGGACTTTGGATCCCTCAGTCACTTAAATGCTTTTGAAAATGTTACCAATTGCTATTCAGCGACTCTCTCAAAGTCAGACAGCAATTCCCTAGCGTTTGGGAATGGAATCCAGCCCCAAGTCTCCCAGCCCCAGGCCTAGTCCACTAGATCACAACTACCATTCACCAACATCTTGTCTAACTCAAAATAATGAAACCCAATAGTATCAGGGCCAAATCTGGGAGCTCTTGAAGTCACCGGGGATCAGGGGGATGAGGGTTTGAGGATCATGCTCACCTTATATATAGTTTTCTCGCTATAGGTGGACTTCCGCTGTTTTTTAGGTGTGACAGCCACGCACAATTTTCTGTTCAACAGATGTTGAACGACAGCCACTCCACCATGTTGTAAAAATTAAGAATGGTGATACTATTCAATTTACCTGTGGTGCACAAGCACTAATTGATGAAGCAGATGCCAAGAACATCTGTTGAACAACAGCCACTCCACCATGCCAACAGATACCCAAGAGATAGTTGAACCTTGCCTACAATGTAGCCATTGTCATTGGATAGCCACAAAATGTCCAAAACGAGGGAACTGAGATGTGATAAGGAACCAGAATAGTAGCTGGCAGCATGGTTCCACATCACTCTCATCTATTGTAACCTATAGCGAATTCAAGGATAGGTCTCCAAGTCTTTTCTGTGTGATTCTTTACTTCATTTCATTTTTTTTTACCCTGCCAATAAATGAAAAGAACGAGTCCTTTAAAGCGTGTACTGGAATGAGGTTTACACTGCGGAACAAAGGATGGCTTGATGCAAAAGAATTTCTATCTTATTGCCCAGCAATAAGTATTGAAAGATCGTAAGTCTTGCAATACAGATACAAGTGGAAAATAACATGTGTCTGAGAAGATAAAAGGGGAAGGAACAGTAGAAGTATGCTAAGAGCGGGCTTTCCCTTGCTGCCCACTGAAGCACCTGAGCCTGGGAGGGAATGCCCTTCAGTGGGTGTGAGCAGGCAGAAATCATTCAGCATGTATGTGCGGTCTAGGACCAAAGTACGTGCTCTTTTATGTGATGTTTGCTGTGACTGACTAATGAAACTCTGCACTTTCTCCATCTACATGCATCTAGCACCTTTATTAAGAACCCTGCTTTTCTGTCAGTACCATATGGCTACAACCAGGCTCCACACCGCAAGTGAAATGCACTCCTACTATGCAGACCATAATGGAATGGCTCCTGCTCCCTCTTACTTGCTTCTGGTCAAGCAAAAAATTCAACATGTTGTTCAGTGAGATTCACCTATTGCTCTCATGTATGGGCAAGCTTTGGATTGCAAATCTGTTACTGAAACGAGGTGGTATG
This sequence comes from Trachemys scripta elegans, assembly GCF_013100865.1. Classification (NCBI taxonomy): domain Eukaryota; kingdom Metazoa; phylum Chordata; order Testudines; family Emydidae; genus Trachemys; species Trachemys scripta. The sequence continues at coordinate 181,761,407 of NC_048299.1, forward strand.
GTGTATATGGAGTAAGTAGCACCAGGAATATTTTGGCTTATATTGGAGTTCATTTCTAAAGCAAACTTGGTCTTTGGGCACAGGGCACATGACTGCTCACTTGCCAAAACATCCCAGTAGTGGCAGTATTTTGCACTCACATAATCCATGTTAACTAATGGCTTTACACACAGCAATTAACATAACAATCATAGAACTCTGGTGCAGTATGTGTTACTATACCCATTTTACACATGGGGAAACTGAGGCATGCAGAATTAACTAAGGGCTTGTCTCCAAAGAACAGCAATGTACACTAGAGGGGTGTGATTTCTAATGTGCACCCTGCTGTGCACTAGCTGACTCATATAGACCCGGCTAACATGAACAAAAAGTTCACTAGTGCACATTAAAGTAGTCCCATTTATATTAATGCACAGTAGGGCATTTTAGTTTGTGCCAGAAGGGTCTACATGGGCCAATTAGTGCACAACATGTTGATGTGCTTTAGAAATCACACCCCTCTTGCGCGCATTGCTGCTCCATGTAGATAAGCCCTGACTTGCCGGAAGTCGTACAGTAATTCAGGCTACGTCTACAATAGGGAAACTTTGTTGGTATAGATACACAGGTTTACTATACTGGGCAAATGTTGCTCGTTTGTTGTTTTGTAGCAGTATAGTAAAACGGCCCCATGAGTGAAACAAGCTATACTGATAAAGTGCAATTTTGTTGGTATGATTGCATCAGCACTAGCGACTTGTGCCAACAGAGCTGTTTCAGTCAAGGATCACACCTCTTCATACCCTTGACCGTCATAACTATGTAGGCAGAAGCCTGCAGTGTAGACTTGGCCTCAGTGGCAGATCTGGAATAGAACTAAACACTCTAACTTTCAATGCCTACAGTCTAGAACAATAGTTCCTGTAGAACAACAGATTCCTTCCTGTCAATTCAAAGAGCTGAGTATGATGATTTACAGTGCATTTGTCATCAGATTTTTTTAGTTTGTTTTTTTGGTGTTTTTTCGGGGGGGGGGGGGGGGGGGTAGGGGGAGGGGAGAGATAGGCATTGTTGCTTTGGTAGCTAACACCTACAGTTCCCCACAATGCCCTCTCTTAACAGATATTTTCCATTTTCATGTTCAGCTTTTCCACTGACATCAAGTAAAAAAAATAATAGTGCTGAGAAATGCAGGTAACATGTGACCATTGTACCTGTCAGAAGCCTGAAAGAGAAACCTTTCCTTTGCTAAACATCAGATGCCACTGCAGCAGGATGTGGTGAGCTGTTACACCACAATTTAGTTTAATAAGGAGTTTTTTCTTCTTATATTTAACTTTGCTTTAAAATGTCCTTGAAATGGAAACTTTTGTTTTACTAAATAGCAAAATCAATATCTCACGGATGCAACATGTAAAGTTCCTACTTTTTAAACAGGGTACCGGATACAGGTCTGTCACATCTTACGCGCATTTAACATGCGCAATTTCAACTTTACGCGGTCGGCAAAAACAAAAAAACAAAAAAAAAAAAAAGGAGAAAAACAACAGTTTTAATACTATACCTGTAGTGCGGGCGATTTCGCCCGCCATTGAACTCAATGGGGTTTTGGCTATACGCGGTTTTCGCTTTACGCGCTAACCGCGGAACGGAACCCCCGCGTAAGATGAGACAGACCTGCATAGTTAAAGAAACATGGATTCCTTATATGGATAGGAACTTTATAGGAAATGAAATATCTTTTAAATTTTTGGTCTATAGCATGGATTCGCATCAAACATAAATAAAAGGAAAAGTTTTCTGCAAACTTCTGCTTTCCTTATATTTGACTACTGCTTTGAATAGAGATAACAATATTGCACTTTGGTTTAATAAAATATTTATTCTTCCTAGGCCAAGTTCTGCTTTCCTTGCACACTCAACATCAAGTCTGATACACCACTGTGTGGTGTCCTTCCACTCAAATCAAAGGAGTTACATAGATGTAAAATGGAAATAATGCCAATGTGAAACAGGTCCATAAACTACTGGGGTAAGGTCTTTGCTGCACAAAGAACGCTAGATCAGCTCCCCTATGGCTTTACAATATTATACTGTGTCTCAAGGGCCAAATGTTCCCAAAGAGACTCCAAAACAACAACTGACTTTAGAGCCACAGATGCCCAAAACTTAGATGTAGAAAGTTGCCTTCGTAGATTAAGAAGCCAGGAGAATGCCCCTTTAAGAATGTATCCTGATATGTATGAACTTTATTACAAATAATAGCCCCTACCTACACTTCCGAGCTTCTGTTTCATAAAGTGTTTAAGGTGCCTACCCAGGAATATTTCTGCTACCACAGAGCTACTTTGCTTAGCTGTAGGTGCAAGTGCCTACATCCTTCTCCCTGCACACTGCCTGAGTAGAACCACAGCCGAGGCCACAGTGAAGCTGTGCGATACACTGCTCGGGGGGGGGGGGGGCGCTAAGCCCTTTGAGAGGCCTCTTTGCTTTTGCTCTTGCCTCTGCAACAGAATTGTACTGGTCCTGCTCCATTCAGGCCCTTCTGTGGCCCTCACTTGGGCTGGGAGTTGTAGCCTGCAGCAGGTAAGAAGCTGGAGTTAACCCTTGGGTAATGCTGTAAGATAGGTAGCACTGATTTTTTAAAATATATTACAGTAAGCCTAAGTACTTCACTAGGATGTAGGGAAGAGAGAATTTGACATTAACACAACTTTCCTTGTTCACCTTCCTTCCCTGATTATGTTTCAAGTTTCTGATTGGTTGAAGCTGGCAAGTTCATCAGACAGCACTATGGGCCTGATCCAAAACCCACTGAAATAAGTGACTTTCCATTTACTTCAGCAGAGTTGGATCGGGGCCTGAGAGTTCTGTATCATCAGAATGCCGAATGAGGCTGTGGGTTATAGTTACATTCCTTTCCGATTACACACTTTACCTATAAAGAACCCAAACCACTACTGATGTCTTTTTGCTCCAGGCAAGAAGCTACCTTCAGTGAACCCTCCCCCATCCCTGGTACAAATACTAGTAATGCTACATAAATAAATGATTGCACTTTGAGATTACAAATGCAACGGTGTTGGTGTTTCTTAATTTTACAAAAGGAGACACGGCCTGCCATTATCAATATCTTTCTGTATTAAAATACAGAACAGAATGACTTCCAAGTTATTAAGGCAGAAAGGCTTGCAGCGGTATAGATGTGCACACTGTACGTCACCTGTTCCATGCGCTGCCATCTGCCTCCCCCCCATCTCCCTTCCTCCCCACACGCGTAGCTCTCTACATAAGTCACTGCAAGGCTGCAAAATAATTACAAGAGGAAGTCTGATGGAGGTTTACAGAGGAAATGCCTGAGGGCCTATATTGATCAGGAGGATTTTACTGTACTCTGTTTGTTTCTTTTTAAAGAAGTCTGATACATTTAAAACAAAGTGGCATCAAAAGGCCTTCAGTTAATCACATATATTGTGAGTCACTAACATTGTTATGCATTTTTTATGCAAATGGAGATAGCAACAGTTAAATGCTGTGAAGTCTCTTCTGATCGAGTTTTTTGTCCCATTGTTAAGAATGGTTATACAGCATGTTCAAAGGAATCTATTGCATCATATTCAGATGAGGCTTTTGTTAACAGCTGTTATGTTGTCTGTATATGCAGTGTTATACTGTGTGCATTTTGCTTAACTATGAACAGTATGGATCATCACCTTTAAGATGGAACAGAACAATAGTAGATTGCAAAGCTGGACCTGAACAAAATAACCCACCTAAACTTGAACAAAAGAAAAAAAAAAGGCACCGACTGTATTCTCAAACAATTCATTCTGTTCGTGTTATGGATGTATACAATTATGTATTGATTCTACTGTGTACTGAATTTAGTAGCTAATCTTTCCGTGGGTTAAGTGTCCTAAATTCCCACTGACTTCAGCAGATCAGAGGTTGCAAGCTTTGTGGAGCAGGGACAGCATTTTCTTCTTGATTTTGTACAGTACTGAGCACACTGTCTGCACGTGGCAAATTAATAATAAAAATAAAAGCTATATCCAAAGAAATAGAACATTAGAGACAATGAGGTTGGCACTAATACTATGTTTTCTTTTAGTAATGTAACATATTATGGCATTTGCATTTGTTGCCTACAATGTCTGTCCTTTGATTTTTCCACTGGAGACTTCAAATCTAGATCCTTAGGGTTCCTGTACTATCATGTGACTTTATTTCAGAGGCTACAGCTATGTAGCCCAAATGCGGTACATCAACGTCATCAATGAGGAGTCTGAAGTCACAAATTAATAGGTAGGAAAATAGAAACACCACAAGGAAAATGCCTCCCCTGTTGATTTTTTTTTTTAAAGAGAAGTGGCTAAATATAAACACATAGACAGTTAGTAAATAGATTCAGCTCCTGGTGTGCACTCTTTTGAAACAGTAGAATCCTACTTTTGTTGCCAGAGAGCCTTCCTCCCCTCCCTTTTAATAAGCAGCAATTCTCTTTTATGGATAAATGTCATCACTATATATATATATATATATCAATATTATATAACAATGATCGGGGAAAAATGGTCTTGTTAGAAGTTGTGTTTTAAAAGCAGGAACAATGCTATGAATAGAAAAAAATTATAATCAAAAAGTGGTGATATTAATTCCTGAGGTGCAAGTCTGCAACATGAAACCACAAATCACTTTGAAACTTACTGAATTCAAAACAAAACATAAAAAAACACCCCCAAACCCCAGTCTTGTGAAGCAATGGAAAATATAACTTCACACGTTCCATGCAGAAGTCTAGATCTTGTATTACCTCAGGTGTCCTGGATGCATTTAAACCTTAAACTTATTTTTATCTGTTAATCATAATAAGCCATCACCACGGGGCATGCTATTTTTGGAAAGAGTGAATAGGACAGTGGAGCAAGTGAGTGACAACAAGTAGCAGGTTTTAATAAAACATGATCCTCAATATGAATGTAGGTTTGGCACGGATGAATAGTATTGTTAGACGTGACAGTCAGCCATTAACATGGAATAATTTTCCTACCTGCACTACCTGTTTCCTTATTTAGCCCGATAACGCCAAATAATGCAAAAACTTCCACAGTGGAAGCATTGTGGAGGGTTAAACAGGGAAAAGTTCCTCACTGAAGTGTGGTGACAACATTGTGTGGCAGTAACTTGACTGGGACTTTTGACTGGGTGCCCATTCTAAATGAGTTCCAGTCCCCAGCCTCACCATATCACATCATGCAAGACGTGCTAGTTTTATGTTTTTCATCCACCACAGATGAAAGCCTGGGAGCACTTTGAGTCTCTTTTCTATTCATTTTTAGGGCCAGGCCCGCAGCTGCTGGAAACAGCACTGAAGTCAGGGGAGCTCCACTGATTTACACCAGTTTAGGATCTGGCCCTTAACCTTTCCCCCCTATATTCTAAGGACAACAGTGATCAGACACTGTTTTTCTTAAAGCAGAAGTTTAAACTTGACAGGCTATAATTGGCAGCCTTCACTCAGGCAAAACTCCCCCTGAGTTCAGCAGGGAATTTGCCTGAGTAAAGGCCACAGGATTTGGCCCGACATGATGCAAGCCACAGTCGACACACAAAAAGAGGTAAGGGGACAAATAAACCACATTTTAACCAAAAACATGTGTTTACGTTCCTAAGAGCACATGTAAGAGAAACAAAATAGGCACAGTTGCAAGTTTTATATGGAATTTCCATGCCACAAAAGACTCATGAGAATGTCACATAATGATGCTGAGGCTCAAGATCAGTGGTGACAGAAGCTGGGTGGGATGGAAGAGAGGGTGTGTCTTCATCCCTAGGCATACAGACTTCTTTGCTACAGAAGATGCAGCTTCACCCCCTAACATTTGGAATTAAATGACTCAGACCGGTTCTAACTGACAATGAGGACTGGTCTAAATTTGGAGGGGTGGAGGAGGGCGGTCGATCTAAGTTACGCAACTTCAGTTACGTGAATAACGTAGCTGAAGTCGACGTATTTAGACCTACTCACCGTGGTGTCTTCACTGCAGTGAGTTGACTGCTGCCACTCCCCCATCGACTCCGCCTGCACCTCTCATGACGGTGGAGTACAGGAGTTGACGGGAGAGCACTCGGGGATCGATTTATTGCGTCTAGACTAGACGCAATAAATCGACCCCCACTGGATCAATCGCTGCCTGCCGATCCAGTGGGTAGTGTAGACATACCCTCAATGTTACCTTCCATTTTATTTCCTAGAACAGAAAAACAGCACCCCGAGGATTCAAAAATCATGACTTAAATCCCCAAAATATCATGATAATGTCTTAAAAATCATGAGATTTTTAAAATAATACATTGTGGGGCTCCTGGTTTTTGAGCATTTAGGCTTCACAAGCTTCATGTTTTCAACCTTTTCTCCCCAAGTATGACAGAATTTTTTTTTTAATGAAAGTTGAGATTTCCATGCCATCTCCTGATTCCAGTAGGTGGGGCTTTAAGAAAAACACTGAATATCACAAGACTCATGATAAAATTGTGAGCTAGCAACATTTGAAATAATTGGCCTTCCATCCAGGGATCTCGAAGCATTTTACAAACAAAAAATAACCATAAATTAAAGCCACCTGATGTTCAGAGGAACTGAGCAGCTCCCATGGAGACAAGCATCTTTGAAAATCAGGCCACTTTTATTTAAGTATTTAGACACCTATCTTTAGATTCCCACATTTGAAAAGTTTTGACCATATAATTTTTGCTGTTTTCTCAGAAATTTAATCTGACCGCATGTGACGTAGCTAACTCCTGGACCACAAGCTAAACAGCACAAAATTGCACCAGGTTGTAAAGTGTCCACATTTTATTTGACTATGTTGCAAGTCACCAGTACCAGCGTTATCTCAACAACCAACCGAACTACACAATAAGCAACTGATAAGATCCTGACTCATTTTAGTTTTGCATCGGTTTTCTGTGTGGGTGCACACTTTATACCCTATCTCAGTGAAATCTCACAGTCTTAACTCACAAGTACATCCTCCAGTGCCATATAGTGATAGAAGTGTGACAATTACAAAGAGAACTGGCCACAGAAATGCTCTACTTCCATATGCTTTGTAGCTTCATATGGGTCCTCACATAAACTAGTGATGAAAAAATATTAGTAATTAATGGTTAGCTTGTGGCTGCATTACCTATGGTTACAGGGGTACTGATTGCCATTCCAGAGAACCAGGTAGTTACATGGGAGTGAAGGACACTAACTACCCTCAGCTCCTGCCTCCTCTACAACAAACTAGTCAAAGCCTTAGAGCTGTTGCAGAGGCAACAAAGGAAGACGGTCAAGTAGCTATATGAGGTGGCACTGAAAATCATGCAGTCCTCGGTGTCTGCCTGCTTGCCTGCTCGCAGTCAAAACAATTTTCAACTCCACTGCTGGAATGGGTTATGAAACTGGTAATTTTCATGGCGTGGTGGGGATGAATAAGGGGCTAGCTCAAGTCCCAAGGTACCAAGCATGTTGCTGAAGTTTAGTATCAGGGAACTACTATCTCTGGCTTTTATTACAGCTCTGAGGGTACTATCTCCTACCCCTTACACGCACATGCATATGTATGTCTGCAGCTGGCTATCTGGAAAAATAAAACTCCAGTGTTCTGGAGATTGCCCAGATCTAATGTATGTGGGACACCATTAATCTAGCTACAGAATATGACTTGATACTCGTGCTTGACTTAAGGTGGGGAATGACAGAGGGAGGTGGTGAGGAGGAACCCATTAGAGAAAGAAAGTTCAAAGCACAGCACTATTTTTCCTTTTTTGTTTTATTTTATGTCTCCTTAGAAGTGAAATTCATCCTTGTGAAGAGGGCCAGCATGTTCCAGTTAAGTCCTTAAAACAGAGCTTAAGTACTGCACAGTTCTTATTTGGCCTTCTGCAACTGGGTAATTTCACCCTGCATATCTACTATTCTCTCCCCTTCCCAGGTAGGAGGTATTTTGGATGGTGTTGGTCAGCCGCAAGTGGTACCATATGGCAACAATACCAGATTATCCTGAGAAATATGGCGCAAACTGAAATATTCAGGGATTGCTTCAGACTTTGAGTACTTAACACTCAGCTTTAGGAGGTCCAGGCAGGTTAGACTAACTCTGACATCTCAGTGTTACCACTACGGACATATTGGGTAGGATACTTTAATACTTGTCGATATCGTGTATCCAGAAACACACCTCAATGCTAGAAAAAGCTGGGCACACCTGGACAGTAGTATATACAGAAAAAGAACAAACATTTTTTAGAATGTGTTAGGAAGGGCTGATGAGGAATTCCTATTATAATCAAAGTAGTGGCTTAGCCTGACAAAATATCATCTCTCTCTCTCTCTCTCTCTCACACACACACACACACACACACATTGGGGTTACACAAGGGAAGCAGGGAACAAAACAGGGTCCATTGATTTCAGAATTTAAAAAGAGCCAAAACAAGATTGAATTTCTCTATTGATTATACAATTATTAATCTTTATAGAAGTTTTTCTAACATTGCACATAATGAGCAATTCATCAAAGTATATTAGGTGCCATGGAGGTTGCATTTGATATAAAGGGGTCATTAAGTTTCTTGTAATTGCACATTACTGGAACTTTAGTTAGTTCTAAATCAAATCAACAGGACATACATGTATGGTCTCTAATTGACTTAATGTAATAATAGGGTGGCCCCTGGTGATCATCAGGAACACTCTTCAATGAGCAGCTTTTCGTTAGTGTTTTTAAAAGAAACAGCTCAGGTGCAGCTGGGGCATATCGAATAAGCCAAAATATATATATATAAAATGTAGTGTGAAAGAAGGTGAGTCACAGGTGAGTTTTCATCAAGTATCCTTTTCCTTTCACATCCGAGAACAAGTAAAAGACCCATTTCTGTTTCCACTGAATCAATGGCAAAATTTGGAGTGACTTCAGTGACTTCAGTGAGCGCAAGGTCAGGCCTCAAAACTAGAAATGGCTTCTACAGATAACAGGACATATTCAAACCTTGTCTGAGCAGGTGCAACACTATTGACTTTATAGAAGTTGACATGTTCACACCAGGTCCACATTTGTCCCAATATGTGCAGTAGATTACATAAAGCCTAAGCCTAGATATTTTTAAGGTTGATAAATTTACACGCACACACACTCTTGACATTTGTGTGTACAAATGGGTAGTTGCTCAGGCAAAGTTGTAATTAGGTACTACTGGCTGAAAAGGTGTCCTGAAAAGATGCTCTGTGAAGGTCCAATGTACAGCAGCCCACTATGGTTAGGATATTTGTAGTAGTCAAAAAAACAAAGGCTTGATACTGCAGCAACTGCACTGGAAGGAGTTCAGCAAGGAGATCATAAGTAAGGGCTAAGATTTTGTCACGGTTATTTTTAGTAAAAGTCACGGACAGGTCACGGGCAATAAACAAAAATTCACGGAGCCAGTGACCTGTCCGTGACTTTACTAAGAATAACTGGGGGGGCGGGAGGGCTAAGTAGGGGGAGGAATGGAGTCCCATGGGTGGGGCGGCGACTGACAGGCTGAGACCCCCTGCAATGGCCACAGCTGCGGGACAGGGGCGCACAGTTCAGCTGCAGCCCTGCCAAGTCTAGGCGGCAACGGGAGGTTGGGGGGGGGGGAGGGAAGGCGCAGGGTGCTGGGAAGCCATGAGGGGGCAACACAGCACTCACTGCAGCCGCTGGGCAAGGGCACACGGCCCCAGCTGCAGCCCACAGCAGAAGCTGTGGGGATGGAGCACAGCGGGAGGGTGCACAGCCCCCACTCTGGAGCTGGCTGCAGCTGCGGGACAGGGGTGCATAGCCCTGCAGGGCAGGGGCTGCAGGGTACTGGTTCCAGCCATCCAGCCCCAGTTGCAGCAGGGATAGGGCACATAGTCCCGTCTCCAGCCCTGGCTTCAGCGGCTGACAGCTGAAGTGGAAGAAGTCACGGAGGTCCGATAAAGTCACGGAATCCGTGACTGCTGTGACTAAATCGTAGCCTTAATCATAAATCTCCCAGAGACTTTATAAGCTACAGAGTCATGGAACCCTGGTAGGCTTCCTCTTTTCGTCCCAAGGCATGTCTCCCAACTATATCTCATTCTAAGGAGCTTCTTCACTTGTTTTAGTTGCAAAACCACCTTCGTTCCACACAAATTTGGCATCCCCTCACTTTTGTTCTTGAAAGTTATTTACATCAGTAATAAAGAATTATGAAAATGAGGATTTAAAAAGAGAAGAAATGAATCCAACAGTGTTTTGGTCTTCTTGAATTAATAGGGATTTTTGGTATCTCTCATCTTGGGACTCTGTTGTGCATGTGTTCCAATTTTGGGCCCTGGCAAGTTAAGGGGTAAGCCCTCAAGTTTGGTTTAGTTTTAGATGCTTTTACAACAGTTACCAAAGTTATACAGAAAGAAGGGTCTCTGTCATTGGATGTTTTTAAGAACAGACTAGACAAACACTTCTCAGGGATGGTCTAGGAGGTATACTTATTTTTTCCTCATGATGGGGGCTAGACTAGATGACCTCTTAAGGTCCCTTCCAGCCCTATACTTCTATGATTCTGTGATTTCAGAGTGCCTTATGGAGTGCAAGGCTGGGTGCTGATGTGTCTTTCAAACCACTGATGTGTTTGTGCTGGCAAGTATGCAATGCCTGCAAACAAAATGTCACATGCACATTTTGAGTGAGGTTGTCATTCTGACCAGAAATACATGGTGAAGGCTTGATTCTGTTTGTCAACATTCAGCACATAATTTCTTCTGTCTGAAGATGAGAGGACAGCCATTGATGATTTGGTGTGTAGTCATGAACTGTCCTGTGCAAAAAGGCTAATATTGTTGAGTGGATGGTGTATCAGAGAAGCAGAAGCAACTCACTTTTCAGCATGTTGGGGAAAAGCTGACAAAACCTCACACAATATTTGGTCACAGTCATTTGGTCATGAGTATGTCATTCCTATCCAGTGTTAAAAACAGCGAGAAGTTAAAATTGGCAATACGTACTGGCGGGAATGGCACAGACAAAGAGTCATGTGACAAATGTGGTGTGAGGTTGTCACAGAAACCAGATGTCTGTGGCGAAGTGTCTGTAGCAAGATGACGTGGCCCTTACCATAACATGAACTATACTTAATTCCATGGGATTTTGTTTTAACCACAAAAAGGTCAATTACTAAAACCCCATGGAATTCTAAGAGACGTACATGTTCTATCTGTTAGTGGTCCTTGCACTAGCAGAATTCAGGGGCCCGATTCTGCTCTCACAGCAGTTTTACATTTAGGTAACTAAACCCAGTAAAAATCTCTACTAACATAACTCATTGCAGTCAATTTGGCCCAGAGGATTTGGCCCAAATTTTGACCTGAATGGAGTTACTCTGGATTTATATCAGTGTAAGGGAGAACAGAATAAGAACCTAGAGACCAGATCCTCAGACCGCCCAGGTCCCTTTGTGTCGCACTCATGGTTTTAAAGGCATCAGCTAAGGATCTCCCCATTGGCATAGTCAGGATAGAGTGCGTGGGACCATCGTGTTGCTGCACGCCTGTTATCCTTGGCAGCCAGGCACAAATTAGAACAGCTCCGAAGTGGCTCTTATTTTCTCTGGAGGCCAAATAGGCCTCAGGATTAGGAAATTGGGATGGTGATAAAACACCTTTGCTTTGGCCCCTCCTCCCAGCTCTCAAGTCCTGTCGCCAAACATAGCTTGTCTGGACCCAACAAATGGCCCTTAGTGTGGACTGACAAGGTTGTGTGGAGTTATTGGCATATAGTAAACACCAGATCTGGCTGCAGAAACTCAATAAGCTCCATTGACTGGTAAGAACTGAAGAACTCACCATCCTACCTTGCTAGCTTGAAGCATTACATAAAGATCTCTGCTGAGTGCACTGATATTCACAGGAGAGATTTATTCTGCCACATGATCTAATCACTGACAAACCTGCTACACGACTTCCATCTTTGAAGAGCTAGGAAAAAGGCACTTGAACAAGAGAGACATAGAATGTTCTTTTTTTAAGCACACTTAAAGAGCTGGAACATAACTCAAAACACTTCCACTGTACTTTCTAAACAATCACTTACAATCAGCCACAACAATCTGTCCTGCTATTTCTTGAGCACTTGGAAATACTCAAAAATCTCACCATGTTGGGATCTGAAAAGTTACAATGGGGTTCCCCTGGCAAGGATTATGATTCTGCAGTCCACAAAAACTTACTGGGAATTCAGCATGAACTTTGATCGACTCAGAGACAATTTAGGCAATAAAATTGCGTGAAAGAGCTTTAAAACTATATGAGTAGCCTTTTCTTTTTAAAAATCTATTTACACAATGAGTAAAACTGGCTGCGTCTATCAGAATGCTAAGTCACTTGGGGTGATGGACTCAGAAGTTTAACCGGAAGGGATAACCACCTCCAATTTCTAATACAGCAGACATGGAGAATCTCCATAATGACAAACTTGGGGCCTGCTCCTGAAATGTGCCGAATGCTCCCAACTCTCCAATGGGAACTCCACATGCTCAGCACCTCTGAAAACTAGAATGCTTAGTTAAGGTGCCTAAATATAGACGTAGGTACATAGCCTTAGAGCCCAAGTGTCTAAGGTTTGGCCCTAACTTCAGAAACAACCTTGTGACAGGAAGTAAAAACAGGATCGTATCAGGTGCTGAGCATCCTCAACTCCCACAGAAGTAATTGGGAACTCAGAACATTTCAGGTTTGGGCCCTAGAAAAGTCAGAAGGTACTTTATTGGTGTAATAAAAAAAAGTTGACTGCAAAAAAGGCTGTGATCAAAGATTGTGTAGACTGATTTGTGTTTGCTCCATGCTATAGCATTCCCAGTACACCACACCTTTTGTGAAACAGTATTTAATTTAACAAATTATTATCGACAGTAGCTTCTGTCTACTCACATATCTGAAATACTTTCATTCCAAATTGTTTTGAGAGGAAATGTTATAAAGGATGGAAACCTGGCATTTAATCCAGTGGAAACCTCCATTGTTTCCAGTTTACAGAATAGAAAAAAAATATAAAAGAATATCAAACGTTACTGCTAAGTATAGAGATGAAAGATGAATAGACACTAGTGATAGGGAGTTAATGCACTACATGCATTTACCTGTACTTGGATAGAGTTCTAAAGGGTGGATCAGACTCATCTTGCTGTTTTCTTTCAAAAACCACGTAGACACATAATTAAGAGCCAAGTTTCGCCAGATGAACATTTTTAACTTTTTTTTTTTGTTACTCGTGAAATAAATACCTTGAATTTTTTTTCAGAGTATGGATGAGAGGCTCTTCTGGTCAAGACACAGAACAAATATTTACAGGTGCTGGGGAGACACCACTTCCTCCCTCTAGGCTTCAACCTAGTGTCTGCCACATAATTTTATCCCTTGAACAATTTTTTTTCCCAGTGATCTGCCAAGAGGAAATAACTTTGCTGTATTGGGAGTCTGGGAATCCTAGAAAACAATCTTAAATCCATAAAATAATTGAAGTGCACTTTTACCGAGCTGTTCAGTTCGATTCTGATTTTTATTACAATGTCAACAAGAGTTTAATTTGTTTTAAAGTTTAGGTTCTTAAATCTGAGTGATATACGGTAGTTTACAGCTTGCTGGCAACAGCTACTGTGGAAAAAAAATTGAAAGTGCATATAAAGGCGGGTCTAAATTTGACATTGTGAAAGCAGGGAGCTGTGCCAAGAGCAGCAAACAGCATGGCTTTCCCAGTCCTGGCTGGCTTTAGGGACTGCTCACTATTGACATCAGTCGCTACGGGATACACTTCCCTGCTCTAACAAATCTCATCTGGAGACTGCAATTAAAAAAGAAACGTCTTAAAATGTAATTTCTCTCCCTAAAACATTTACAGATGTTAACTAGATTGCTAATGGTGTAAGATGTCTGTGGGCGGACGTCTTCCTCCTTATCTGCTGTGTCAAATATCAAGATTTCTTTATTAAAAAACCCACAGTTCTAAAGGTGACATCTTTTGGAGGACTAAGGGGTGGTTAATTTTTTTTTTACTAGATCCCTTACTGAAGTGCAAGATTTTGGAGGGGGGTTACCCATCAACATTCTTCTTTTTTTTTTCAGTCAGTTTTTAGAGGTAGCCTGATTCAAAAATGAATGTATTCAAAATGGCTACAAATTTCTGCAGTGAGCAGATTAAGTAGTATTCCATCCAAACTTTCAAATAACAATAACAATCGTGATGTAAGTTTTCTGCTTTAGAGACTTTGCCATGTATTTTCCGTCAGTACCCTTGGCCAGTGTGTTTTTCTAAGCGATGTTAAATGCATTTAGAGAAACACACTGGACGAACCTGTAAACGGATCCTCTTTATGTGTACATGGGACATGAGAGGGGATAGCATAAAAATGGATGAGCTTTTAGAAGCACTTGTCTCTGGGGACTCAAAAGGGGGTTTTCTCAGCTGGTTAAAGACTGTGCAAGCAGAAGTCAGTTCTGCACACGTGTCAGTTCCACCTCTACAGTGTAACTGAAGTGGAACTTTTCTCTGAGCCAAGTACTCTGTGATTTACACAGCCGTATCAAATAACTCTGGAGTACCCTGCAGAAGGTGATGGCTAAAACCTCAGTTCTGACATACACAGCCCAGACACAGTTGTCTGCTTGCGCCTTCTTTTTTTTTTTTTTTTAAACTGGCTTTGATTGGAGCCAGAGCCTTGGGTAAAGCAGAGGAATTTCTAGATTTTTCTGAGTGCTGTGAGCTCTTGCTGTTTTCCGGTACCTACTTCCTGCCATATCTAAAATAACAGCAGCTGCAGGGGCCTGATAGAGAAGAGTTCCAGGGGACAAATTCACACAAATGGGGTGGGAAAGGGAAAAAAAAAAAAAAGGAGAGAGAGAGACAGTTATTAGGGAGTTGATAACACACACACTACATCAGATTCATTGTTACGGTTGATAGTCTTGTATGCTGTGGGCCTTGTTAGAACAAAACAAACCCTGTAATTTGGCCATGGGAATGATAACTCTTAGCGCTCACTAGGATAACAGAGGTAGTTTTACTGCACTTGTCCTATTGTACTGAGTATCAAGCCTTGATTAGCTAATGTCTCTGCAGGCCAGATTAGCAAGGATGAATGTTTTGAGCTACAGGCTTTAATGTTCTCTCTTTGTCATGGCTGTAGATAGCTGCAATGCAGTTTTTGTACATATACAGCATAAGGATCTCTGCTTGCAAGAAAAACATTATAGAGCACTGAATGATCTCAAATAATCCCACATTCAATAAGAAAAAACATTAAGGTAATGTTATGGTTTCCATATTGTAGCCATGAAAATGAATACAGAAATTCAAGAGACTTGAGAAAGGAATGAATTAGCCTTAGATACTTCTAATGCCCATACTAAGCTATGCTAATGCAAACATATGACCACTGGACCTGGTAACATTCTATAGGCTGTGGGTATAATTCTGATCTCATGAGCACTGGTGTAAAATATGTGTATGGTAACTCCACTTACTTCAGTGTAAAGAAGATCAGAATCAGGCCTGTATATCTGCCACTGAAAATATGTGTACTACTCACAATTATAACCCTGTTGACTCTGTAGGAGTGCTGCGTGTATGTTATGGATTTTACACCAAATTTTAAAAAAAACATTTTTTTGAAGGCACAGAAAGTTAGGACAGTCAAAGTGATAGCCCCCAAAGTATCTATACATCATCCCCATTGTACACAGATCATATTTCAGATTATTGGATATACCCTTAACCTTTATATGTTAATGTAATATGACTCCAGTGGGCTTTGGACAGGCCCATAATGAATACAAGCAAATATGCCAGGTGAGACTAAATACACTGTTTCCGTTATCATTGCATGTTATTTGAAATAGTTTAATATGTATAAGAGACCACCTATTGGAATAAAAGCAAGGAGGACTGGTTCTCTTCTCTTTTTACACAAGTTATGAAACACTGTAATTTCACTGACTTCAGGGGAGTTACTTCTGATTCCCATCACTGTATGTGAGAGGGAAGGATATTTAGAATAAGATAGATTTACTCTCTCCACCACTGGCAAAGAAAAAAAAAATTAGAACTTGAAAAAATATTCATACATAGCTATCTTGAAGAAGAGTTCTTAAAATAATTTTAAGAATTTATGTTTTTTCTTCAATGGTGTGGCCCTCTCAATTTAAGTTTATCATTTTGTTTTTTCCTGTTTTAATTCTGTATCCTGATAACTTGCTGAGTTTAAAATTTCAGTTAATGAAAGTATGTAGGGCATATTAGGGATTGTGCTGTAAAATAGAGTATCATCCACAATACAGAGTGAAATTAAGCCCTATTCAGAGGCCCCCACAAGCCCTACGAATCACTTACATCCTGCCTTTAAATAGAGCTTAAGTGAGGACTTAGGACTTGTGTTGGCCCTTGCTCAATGCCAAATTTAACCACAGTAAAAGCATTGTTTTATATTCAACCACCAATATGCCAGACATTGTTGGATGATCTCAAATTAGCTGATCAAAAGGCTCTCAAGAAGGTCACAAGTAACAGGAGAGGAAGTGGGTAGCCTTGTTTGAACCCTCTTCCAAACAAAAGCAGGATGATATGTTTATGTTTCTAATTCTAGCCATAGGTTTGTTATATATTGATTTAAACCATTTAAAAAATAAAAAACTAAATCAAATGTTTAGTGTTGTTAGAAGGCAATCCCACTCCACCTTATGAAAGGCCTTCTCAGCATTTAGATTCTTTCTTCTT
Organism: Trachemys scripta elegans; assembly: GCF_013100865.1. Taxonomy (NCBI): domain Eukaryota; kingdom Metazoa; phylum Chordata; order Testudines; family Emydidae; genus Trachemys; species Trachemys scripta. Next base: position 181,778,182 of record NC_048299.1, read on the forward strand.
GTTGTTTGAGTCCTTAGTAATTTTCATTATTCCAATAAATTTGGCCTTGCTACAAAGCCTGTGTGATCTGAATATACAAGGTTAGGCCCTGATTCAGCAAGCTGTCTTATACGGATACAGGGCTCCACTTGCACACAGCAACTTGCAGAAGGCGGCCTTAGTTAACACTTTCTCAAGCCTTAAAGTTTCAATTTGCAGGAATATTTTACAGTCATAGTTCAAGGATATTGTTCACATTTCATAGGTTCTCTGCTTGGTTTAAGACCGAGATACCAGTAGTACTTAAACTGAACTGTTGAGAAGAGCTTTCTTTTTCAGTTATGTAGATGAATGCCTTAGTAAGTATCAGGGTGATTTTGGTCTGGAAGCACTTACGAATTTCTGGTGCATACCATTCCTTTCAGGTGCTTTCCCTGAGTTAATATTAAAGATAGCTTTGAAAACTTAAGCAGATGTTATACTTTTTTTTTCAAGTTCTAATTTTTTTCTCTGCCAATGGTGGGGATGGTAAATCTATCTTATTTAAATATCTTTCTATAATGAATTCCTGGGATTCAGATGAAAATCATGTATGATAACATGTTGCAAAACTTTTATTTATTTGTTTGTGACAATTATTATTATTTCCCAGATTTGGCATATTCAGAGCCGATCAAAGTCAATGGAAAGATTTCAACAGGGTTTCGATCAGGCCCTAACTGCATTTTGAGTTTCATCTTTTTAAAGCTACTAAGTAAGGAGATTTCTTGTTTCATTCATCCAACCATATGCTCTGGTGTTAGTACATGTTAAAGCTTTCTCTGCCTTTCCAGAGGTTAACTGTCTTTATTCTCATCTAGAATTCCTTCATGTAATAAGCATCTCTAATATTTTTTTACATGTTTTCTAACTGGTGAGCCATCTAATCAATAAAAAATCTACTTTTTCTGACAGGTTTCAGAGTAGCAGCTGCATCCGAAGAAGTGGGCTGTAGTCCACGAAAGCTTATGCTCTAATAAATTTGTTAGTCTCTAAGGTGCCACAAGTACTCCTCCTCTACTTTTTCTGTTTTTCTCTTTGCTTTTTGTGTGAATACTCTATTACTGTATGTGACCCCTTAAAGCTGATTTGAGTGCTTGCCAGTAAGTGAGGTGTGACTGGACTGTATTAGTATTTGTTTGCTCAAAGAGCAATTTTCCACCATTTTATCCAATTTTGGAGTTATTTGGGCCACATTATACCCTCCTGCTGAAAAGCTGTGGGAGGGAACTTTGTACATGGATATCTCAAAAGGATATCCATGCAGAGATAACACCAAATTATCCTGCCAGGATCAGAGGAGGAGGTTTGCTCTTCTCTGCCCCATAGAAAACTTACCCAAACCACATGGATCCCCAAATATCTTCAGGAGGCCAGAATCATCTGTACAGAGGCTCTGCAACCCTGTTATGGCTCTGGCCACTGCTCGCTGGCAGTGCTGCTCCACAGACTCATGCTACCAGGGACTCTCTGGCCATTGCTGCTCCTGGCTGTATTCATTTTTCCTGTGTGACTTACATGGGACCAGAGCAGGGATGATGTGAGTCCATCCTGGACTTACCCCAAGTCCGTGACAATCAGTCACAGAACCATAGAGTTTAAGGGCAGAAAGGACCACTAAATCATCCAGTCTGACCTCCTGTATATCACAGACCACCAACACCACCCACGCACTAAGCCCAACAACTCTCTATAAAGGTAATTTAATGTGGCTTTTTAATTCCCATTGGTTTAGTTAAATCCTTTTATGTTCAATGCACCCCCTGTCATTCTCCCCTCCCCCCCACACTGATATTATCATCTCTAGATAATATTTTCCATAGCAGTTAAATCACGGGCTATTGTTATTCATTAGTGCAGACTCCGATGTATATCCATTTCCCCCGTCACACACACATTTATGCTACCCTACTCCTCCCACATCTCATGCTTCCTTGTTCATCTTTTTTAATGGAGACGTTTTATTTCCCCTTCCTCTTATTAATATTCTCTCTCACTTCCCCTAAAATTATACCAACACGCAGTTTCACCGCCAAACCAGCCATGTATTCTCATTTTAAACTTTACAATGTGTATCTACATTTTACAGCATTATGGCAAAAATATTGGTACTGTAGATGAAATAGAGATATCTTTTTCCAAATAAAGTAAATATATATAAACACACAAACACACACGCTTATATCCATCACCAAATATAGGGCCTGATACTGCAGTTAGATCCTTGTCCCAGCATGGCACCCCACTTAAGTCAGGCTCCACTTGAATACAAGGGTCCCGCCACACAGATCTGATCTTACAAACATGTATAAACTTGATTACAATGGGATGACTCAGATGCATGTTTCAATGGAGCTATGCTGAACACAGGATGAAAATCTGGCCTATCACTCAATGTGTAACCAACCTGATTGCCAAAACAATAGAGGAAATGCCTTCCCATCAGCATATCTCCATTTGCTACATTGATTTATAAAAAATAATGGTCTGTTTCCCAGGCTTTTCCTTCAGCTTCCTCTGCAAAACTTAAACTTAGGTTTCAAAACTGTAACCTTTTCCCAAGTCTTCAGTTTTATCATCAAAATATTGTAAACCTTTCTGCAACACTCAAAATTCTCTGCTGGCAGAGAGAGGCTTTAACATCTCTTCAAAGAGCTATTCTCCTCAGTCTCTGCCATTCTAGCAGAGGATGGGCCAGATCTTCACCTGGCCTAAATCAGCACAGTTCCACGGACATCAATAGAGCTTCGCTGATTCATGCCGATGGAGAATCTCACCCAGTGTTTCTAGTTTTGAGTCTAAAGTTGGAACAGGTTGCAGTAATTCTAGTCTGGGCTGCAGACATCTAGCATGGATTGCTGGAAGCAGCTGCTGAGTTCCTGGAAAGTCCTCCAGAGCAGCCATTGCTGGCTTGTGTATGATCATTTAGGAGTGCACATTCCTGCTGAAGTCTAAGACTTTCTGTCTTGGAATCAGTTTTCTTCTCTCCGTTTTCCGATAAGTTTTCTAGTCAAAGTTTTTTACTGACATTCATGTGTGACAAAGTAATAATCCCATCACTTATTCTGGTTTAAATAGACATAAAGAGGCTGGGATTGAAGCTGGGCCTATGAATCTGCCTCCAGAAGCCCTTTTCAAAGAGAACCATGCACAGTGCTTGAGAGAAACATACCTGGCTCCAGCCAGGGCTATCAGTCTTTATCACAAAAACCAAATTCACCCCTGCCTGCATATGAAACCCCGCCTCCTAAACTATTTACGTTACTGAAAAACACTCTGGATATTTCCACATGATTCTGAGGACTGTGGCTGACTCTCCTGCCAAAGAAGAGACATCTGGCCTAGTTCTGAACTCCAGTTTTACACTGTTACCACTCCACTGACTTCCACAGACCTGCTCCTGATTTACACCGGTGTGAGATCAGAATCAGGCACACATAATCGTGTGCCACAGAACATTTAATGGCATGGGGAAAGGTCTGTCTGTCTATCTAAATATAAAATAAACAAAACCAACAAGCAATATAAATGAGTTATCATGAGTAATAACAGTTCCCCTTGAAGTCTCTTTTGACATTAAAGTGTAACACACCCTCATTTTAGGTCAGACAAGCACACTTCACCTCACTAGTAATGCTTGTACAATGGTTCTCTATTATAAAGCGATTCAGTCTGGAGTGGTCATCAATGGATAATCCAGATGCACAGAGGTAAAAGTCTTCAAGTAATTAGTCTATGTTTAAATCTTGGAATGCTTTAGAGCTCTAATTTATTCTCATTTAAGATTGAAAACACCTAATTAATACTAGTGAAGAAATAAACTTTACAGTTGGCTTGTATTTTCCATGAAAATAGTTGATTAGTGTATACTCAAATGTCTGGAAAACATTCAGTAATAGAGTCATCTGCATTTGAAAGTGTGGAGCCAGTTTCAGAACTGCCATCCGGTAGTTCAGTTTTGGAATAGTTTAAGGACAGCAGAAAGTCCATAGTACAGGGTATCTGCCTGGCCTCATATTTCCAATACATGTGGAGAATTTCAATAGACGTGGAGAATTTTCAACGAGCTCAGTCATGAATAGGAAACACACCCGCCCCCCCCAACATACACATTCAAATCCGTGAGGGAAAGGTTTTCAATAGTATATAAATATGACTTAGGGAGGGATAATTCAATGGCTTGAGCATTGGCCTGCTAAACCCAGGGTTGGGAGTTCAATTTTTGAGGGGGTCACTTAGGGATCTGGGGCAAAAATCAGTATTTGGTCCTGCTAGTGAAGGTAGGGGGCTGGACTCAATCACCTTTCAGGGTCCCTTTCAGTTCTAGGAGATAAGTATATCTCCATTTATTATTATTTTTATTTTAATCATTTTAGTTTTGTTTCTAATAAATCTTTTGCACTTTCATATTTCTGCAAGCCTCAGAGGTAACAACAACAACAAAAGCAAGCAGCAGCAGCATGTCCTCCCTCTCTGTCTTATACAGTCTCTAGTAGGTGTTATTTATTTGGTATCCATGAATTTCTGCTCTCAACTGGTCAAAGTGGGTCACATTCCACTATCAGTCAGGTTCAACCTCACAGACCCCAAAACGCTTACACAAGGACCGAATTTAGTCCATTGTCCAAACCCTACAATCTTTAGTCCAAGCTTCCACTGAAGTCCATATTACAGGGGAGGTTTGGCTGAGTAAGAACAGAGCCTGAAATCCTGCCTCCGCCATTCCTATCTGGATATGTTATGGCCAAAATTCTGTGGAACAATCATGGTTCTGCTGCAGGGGGATGAAAAAAAGAGGTTGTGCAGGGGAACTCTGTGGCCCATTTCCTTACATTTTGCTTGGGGGCTGTGTTTTATAACCCAAGGCAAAATTGCAGGATTTGATCCACTGATTATGACCTTCTTGTAGCCTGCAGCATGTTTTTCAAGGTAGTCCGAATACTGGAACTACAAATATGGTGCTCCAGGACTATAAAACTCAAGTGTTTGTATATTCTTTCAGCACCATCTCACTTCACCTAATACTCTTTGGTATTTTAAAAAAATATGATAAGTTTAAAAAAAAAAAACCAACAAACCCACACCACACTAAAAGGCCTTTTCAACCTCAAAGTCTGTCTTTGTCACCTCAGCAGAGCCCCAGGGCAGGCTCTTTGGTCTGCAATTGAAATCAGCTAATTTTGTCAAAGAGATATAGGCCCATGCTTTCCAACTACATGGCTTATTTGCTGATATTTACAGTGTTAACACTGGGCAGCCTTTCCCAGATGCGGAGGACAAGGCGGGCCTAGGGGGTGATTCTTTGTGATAAACCTCCTCTTAGCACAGTAGCTCAGGGAAAACAGCTTCCCCTTTGGTGGCAATACAATTAGAGTCCCTCAGAAAACTCTGAGACAGGAAAGAACAGGAGTTACCCTATCAAGTAGCTCACCGAAGACGACTGATGCTCAAGCTGCCATGAAGCCTTGCAAAGAAAGCAAGCACACAGCGTCTATTACTGTACCAAAGGTCTGACTGAAAAAACACAGTTGTCAAGCAGATGTAGATGAAACAATCAACTATGCTGCATAGAATTCTCCCAAAAGAGACTCCAGTCTTTGACTGTCTATCAACAACTAGATTTCAATGAATGTGGCTATTATGCATTTTAACTGCTAGCTTTGGGCCTGGTCTACTCCCTGTGAAACCAAAGGGAATGTTGACTTAAGCAGGAATAGGAGCAGATCTTTTGCTTTTTAGTAATCTAATAACATTATAGCTTGCTAACTGGTAGCAAAGTTCACTGTTCTTGAAGTCAATTAGACTATTTACGGGTGTAAACTTCCTCATATGCCTAGGTGTTGGCAGGATTGGGCTCTATGTTTGTTAAATCTAACTCCTGCTAGATATAGCAGGGATCTATGTGTTACTTCTTTTATACTCAAGTCAATGGAGAAAAGGGTTCTTTCTGAAACAACTTCTCCAGATACCTTTTGTCAAGAAGGTCAGGGCATTAGAGTACTGGGACTTTAAGTGGCTCACACGATAATAACTCCTGACCAGCTAACATTGCACAGCTCAATGGTGACACTCTTCAGAAATCTTTTAAACAAATATCATATTCCAAAAATGAGCGCTAGCATCCGAACAAAGCTTTCTCAGGAAAGTCTTTGCTTCTGCAAGCCACAAATTTTCTTTGGCACCAGGCCAGGCTTATAAGCAGACGTAATGTTACTGAAGCTGAAACGCAGCAAGTCCTTCTCCCCAGCTCACCTAAGAAAACTTTAAAAACCCCTTCCTGTTTGAAACACCAATGCCAATATCCATTACTATGGAAGTAAGAGAATGAATAAGATGTAGAAGTGAGACGTGATTTTTTTCCCCATTTAATTGCACAGGGAGTACCAGGGCTGCAGAGTGAAATTGGTATTTAGTTTGAAGAGACGCAGTATGACACAGCCTCAGCGTGCACTTAATGGCCTGGAATGTTTAATGCAAAGGCACACACAATGCAAGTGTTGTTTCCTGAACACTAAAAATACCATAGGATATCCCTACTGCAAGTTACTGCCCACTGAGACCTTCCTCTTTTTGGATGCCTGCTCACCCTTGCCGCCGCAAAATACCCTCATTCAGCAGCCCTGGATGTGAATGGGAGTTGAGGACACTCAACCAATCTCAGAAGAGATCTCAACACCTTGAAGAATTGGACTCTTAAAGACCCTGTGTTAATGTTCAAAGAATAAAATCAAAGTTCACCATTAGATTTCACAACACACAGCATCTAAAATGTTAGCACCAATAGGTTGCATGCACTGGACTGGGCGGAATCAGGAAATGACACCTGTTTTTGTCGTTTACAGTTTTGGAGACTCTATTTTTCTGAGACTCCAGGGAGATTCTATTCACAAAGACTGCTATGAAGAGTGAAAAGGCAATCTTGCTATCCTAACCATGCGTGGTTTAGTTTAATGGTCTACCACTCAAACTCAGACATTTACATCCACTAAAGGTTTGACCCTAATGAATTATTTGAGTCCTTTATATTATTTCTCCTACCCATCAGATATCACCTACATCCTAAATGTTAACGACACAGCATGTTTTACCACAGTAGCATGTACACCTTCAACTATCATTAGAAACGAGAAGGGTCTTGACTCAAGCATGGGGCCAGGTTTAGTAAAACTTTCCATGAGGAAAGCTTTTTATTTTTTCCCCAGAGCTGCTAGACCAGGCCAACAGGGAGGGAGGGAAAGCTCATATCCAGACTGAAGTGTAGACAGTATTACTGGACTTTGTAGACTACCTGCATGTTGTTCTAATGACATCTGGACTACTGGAAATCAGAGAGTGAACTCAGAAGTTTTCAAAGGCATAATTGTGGCAGCACCAGACTAAACTTAATGCCTTGAGAGCCAATCACTTTAATCACAAAGCTGAAATGTATGAAAAAGGATACATTTCAGCAAAAGAATAATTCTGTCTGCTACAGTTCCTGTTCAAATAAACTATATCACCAAATCACGTGCACTTCAGAAATATACAGGAATATAAAAAATGAACATATGGTTTAGAGGCAACCGAATTTCATATATACTGTATCGGAGATATATGGACTTGTCAGACATCTAACAGTGCGACAGTATAAGCAATTCATGGGAATGACATTAGCAATAGCTCATATTACATCCACGGGTTAAACTTTTACTGCAAAAGTTATTTTTAAAAGAGCCGTGTTTAAAATGAAATGGCTGGGGAGGCTGCAGCTTTCACTAACACTTTACCGGTGGTTTTGCCACTTTTACTTATTATTGGGAGTTTAATGCTCCCAATTTACCTTTTTAGATTAAAAAAAAGAAGCTGAAAAGAGTGCATTCATGGTCAAAGAACGATAAAACTCAGCTGTACCAAGATAATTATGGGGGCAAAAGCCTACTTGTTTTAAAAAGAAGCTGATGATGTGTTTTCAGTAATTGCTGTCAGCCACATACTGAAAAATTCAGACACTTCTTTGTTTATGATGTATATATTCTCGTCACTATGCAGGGAGTTAAACATACACATCCAATAGCATCAAGATCAGAAGCCAACCCTTTATTTAAACAAACAAACAAACAAACAAACAAACAAACAAACAAAAAACGGGGGAGGGGAGGAATTAACTTTCAAAGCAGCACATGAGAGTTCTTAAAATCCATAGCATCTGGAATCAGACCCAAAGGAAAAGTGCTAGGAAACAAATTTAAAAACCAGTGGGGCCAGAATTTTACCCCAAAAGTCTGAGTCCAAACAGTCATGGGCTTTGGGCAAGTTTCGAACTTGAACTTTGTAGCTCAAGCACAACCTTTATTCAAAACATAAATATTGTTTTTGTATTAAAACGTATTTGTTATTGTCTTGGTACTTATTAAAATGAAAACTGGGAGCAAGAGTATATAATAACTGTCAAAATGTGTTGAGAAGACAGATCACAATGAAATCCCTTTCCTGTTGGTACCAATGTGTTTCCCTCTTGCTTGCAGAGATATCATTACCAATGAATGCTAAGCCATTTCTTTGATGTTTTTAATAGCAGGAAATAATTTCACAATTGAGTGTCATTCTGCTTCAGCTCAAAAAATGTATCAGCCAGCGGGGGTGCCAATCATAACCCTAACGACATTTCTTGGCATTAAAACACCTAATTGAATTCTCTCTGTCCTTGCAATATGAAGATTTGGGCTCAATTCTTTGTTCCACCCAAGCTACACTAGTCACAGGAATGGGAAGTGAGGGCAGGGAAGGTGACCTTTGGCCACCCCTATTCTGATTTTAACCAAGGGCCTGTCCAGTCCACAGACTAAGTTCTACTGAGCTGCTTATGGCCACAAAGGGTTATTTCTAACATCTGAGTAAAGCAATCAAAAATTTGGAAACTTCTCTGAGCCATCTTGGTCAGCAAAACTGAACTGAAAATACCATCAGAATGGACTTTCTTGCGATATTTTGGCACAAGTTGTGACTCAGACCAGGAAGGAAAAGCATACAAAAGTGTAAAATAAACATTAACCAAGCATTAACATCTCAGTACATGAAATAATGTTTGGTTCCAGGGATGGGAAAAAGTTCAGGTCAGTTCTTAATTTCCCCAAAGCAGCTGACTCTTTGGCTAGTTAGTGATAATTCTGCTCTGTTTTGCAAATGGCTGTATAGCTCATTTGTACTCCAGTGGCCTGGCAAGCCAATGATAGCTAATTGTTCCTGGGCCCAGTTCTCCTTCATGTGGCAGTTATCTTGAGCCCTGTGAACAATCTTCTGCCTGGCTTTGTATTGAAGACTCATTGCTGATAAATCAATGATTCTGAAAACACTTAACAGAATAGAATTTGTGTTTAGCTGTCTGTCTGTCTTGTAGGGTTTTCTATAGTTCCTATCACCCTAGCGTCTGAGCTGTTCCCAGGTTAGATCCTCGTGCAATTCATGAAATCTTCTCCTTTCCTCAGTATAGGAGCCTCTGCTTGGGACATACCTCTGTCCTTTTAATAAGGCACCTTTCATATCAAAGATACCCATTGACTTTATTGGGCTTTGGATCAGACCCCGAATTCAATACTGCTAAGGGAGAAGCCATTAGGGAATCAGCAATATCTCCCACACACAGTGTCTTGGACATTACCACTTGCATTACCGAATAAGGACTGTGGTCAGGGCATGGAGGGCATCTCCTACTCTTTTTGCAAAGAAATATGGAATTTCATGGATGACCAACAGAGACAGGGATAAAAGATCATTTTAACTCTTTCATCTGAAGGACAACACCTTAAACAGTACCTCAGCCCTTACTACTGCAGTGTCAGCATTGGGAGTCAGTCAAAGTCTTGTTTGGGATTAAATCTCAGCATCATGTGACACAAAAGTGCTAACTGAGCCAGACACACGTCAATATTAGTAATATATTCACATATAGCTCATATGATTTTTCAAGGGGAGTTTCAAGGGTTTTATAAATGTTTTTGAGACAGATATTCATGTACTGAAACAGGCTACCAATCGAATCAGTAGCCCAGGTGGCTACTGTTGGTTTTTGTTTAAAATGAAATTGCCAAAACCAACACTTACTTGCCAAAATAGAAGCCTCCTTGGGTTTTTTCTTTATACCATGTTAGCTGAGTATCATTACACCAACACTGAAACATCATATACAGTGCATATATTTATATAAACACACTGACTGCTTTTTTACAAGGACCTCTGTGATGTAGATGGCCTAAGTCTGGACCTATTCCAGACCAAATGAATTAATATTGCTTTGATCCCACAGGCTTCAAACCTGGAAAGATTACTTAAAATGTATTAGAATTAGGGATATATAAATCAAACCAGAAAAAGAAAAGGCAAGTTTGTGAGACTCTGAATCAAATGTCACTTTGTGTAACCAGGGTTGGATTTTTAATTTGTCCTGTGGTCACATTAGCATGCTGTCTATCTATTTTAGGGTTTTACACTGCCACCCATCACCGTGGTATCTGAGCGCCTTCCATATAAAATCAATAGCTATAAAAGTTACTATTGGGCTTAATGGAATCACTGGCATGTCTCCTTTTACAGAGTAGGGCCTTCGGTTTCGATTTCTTAGATTTTATTAAATTACTTTTAGGGAGAGGGGGAGTTGGATGGTGTATTTTGGGTAGGAGGGAAGGAATGCTGTGCATTAAAATTAACTTATTTTTACAGATTTTGTATTGTTTATTCACACAAAGATGTAGAAACAAAGTTTAATTAGCTATAACAGTTTGAAGGAGACATGGGTGAATGAATGTTTAAATTATAAATAGAAGGTGATTTTAATCTATTAACAATAAAGATGAAATTGGCTCCTTATTCCTTGGTCTGACTGGTGTTCTGCTTTTCCACCTTCAAAATATTATTACAAAATACATACAGTCTACATAATTCTCCAAAAAAACAAACAAACCACGCTTGAAGATGCATAAAATACTAATGGGAAATAATGATGACGGTTTGATTTTAACTGCAGCCAAACAAAAGCAAACAAAAGGGTCTTTTTCCTAGTTAATCAGATCCACTTTGTGATATCCTTACTCCCAGTGGTGAGTACCTACAATTAGTGCCTACAGTTGGCTCCAATTACTTCAGTAAAACAATTCATGATGTAATGCACTATTCACTGTGAGCAAAGGTATCACAATCTCAGTGAGTAATATATAACTGGGAAACCAAGAGAGATTGCCCTTCTGAACTGTGCCTGTAGGTCAAAATTCCATCCTTCTATAATCTGTCTTTGGGTATGAGAAGGTGGCTCTTTACTGAAACAACCTCATAAAAATTATTCGCTACACTTGCAAGCAATGAGACAGTTAGGGAAGATGGGGCAACCCTAAAAGGACAGACTTCTACTACTACTTTAACTTCTGATTAACCGTAGTGGGGACTGATAATGTTTGAGGTGGCACTGGTGAAATGTGAATTTTTTTTTTAATGTAAAGTGTAATCCATACGTAAACCAAAACATTATTATTGGCACTAGCACATAGAACATAATAAAAATAATAAGCATCAATAAAATTGCCACTGGCAGGAAGGGAAGTAAACAGTGTAAATCAGTTGGAAAGAAAGAGATGAGGAGGGAAAGGAGACATAACATTATAGTTGTGAGAAAAATTTGTCAGTTTCTCAGGTACATTTCTGGGAGTCAGATGTTGATGCAATTGGGAGAATTTCCTCTGTCCCTTAAATATGTATATATATCTATTATTTTACTACCACTGCTTTTAGAGAGTGATCCTTAATTTGTGGAAGTAGGGTAACAATAGAGTCATGTATTTTCTTTTACTATTAATAAAAGCAGGGATTGTTTCTCTGTCTCTAGTTCTGTGGCTGGTCACAGAATGGCTTTAAATAGCATGATACATACTGAAGTATGGATTCTATCACCTGGCTACAGTGATCGGAGATTGCAAAATAACTACTGTGCCAAAGTCATTTACGCTATGTCAGAGAAAATAAGCTTGGGGTGGGGAAATTAAATTCTCTTTTCCAGAACACAGAGCATCAACAGAGTAGCCCTGTGACATCTACTGCAAGCTAGGAGCTGTAGCAGATTCTGAGATTGCTGTGCGCCTCTTCACTGAGGGGGTTCTGGGTAGTGGATCTGTGCATCCCTGCATCCAATATTCCTGAGCCCCAACCATGCCCCTCCAATGGGGAGCAGCAGAGAACCCTTCTGAATGCTGAGGGGGTGTTTCTCCCAGTGGGACTGCACCAATTGCACAGCCTATCAGTGTGGCTCAGAATGAGAGAGTTCTGATATTCCTATACTTCTCTCTTCCAAAGTAATCCTTTTAATTTTTTTATTAGTCGTAAAATAAATAAATTGTATTAAACAAAAAAGGAAGAGAGGAGATGATGGGTATAATTTGTGGAGGGGTAATGTGGTGCTTTTCTAGAGGCATAGTTACATGACGGCTACTGATATGGATTGAATCTCCAAGATTATTATATGAAGATCTTAGCTGTTAATCTTGTGATCAGTCCCACCCTGGCTAATCTTTGTTTTCTATCAATCTTTCATTTGATTAGGGCTTTTTACTTTTTGTTTATTTCATTTTGGGGGTTGCAGCAGTTTTAATCTTGTTTCTCATGGCAGTATGCATGCGGAAAAAATGGACAATGTCTATATGAAGACTAGCCTGTCCTCAGCATAGAAAGAAATGCAATGAAATTGTGTAACAGCCATGTAAAACTTTAATGAACTGTGCTCCTAATTAGGAAAATTTCTTCGATTTGTCTGTCATGTAACTGATTAGGATCTCTATTAAGGAAAGATGTTTTCTCAGAACTGAAAAGCAAAATGCTGTTATTCAAGCTCAAAAATACTAATGTTTTTATCCTAATTCAGCAAGTATCATGCAGTTTGAAATCAAATGTATAACTGTCGCCAAAATTATATTAAAAAAGTAAAATTAATTGTCTTTTGTTATAATTTCTCCCTGAAAGACAATCACATTCAGAAGCTCTTTGGTACCAATTAGTTTCAATACAGACATTTCAAAGACATTCCTTTTCCAAATATCGTAGTATATTATATAAAAATATATTGCTATTGAAAGGGAGCTCACATATTGCATTAAAGTGAAGGTTCAGAATACTACTGGGATACTTAGCGGTAAGTGCTAAATCACAGTTCAGGGAGGTCATATAATCAAATTCCAGATTACCCTCTTTATTATGTTCTGTTAATAAATCTTTGGAAACCGAAGTCTGACAAGTTCATCACAGCATTTTAACATTTGAGTGGTGCGTGTGGGTGTATATCTATAAAATCTTACAAACTAAAAAAACATTGGCTACAAATCTACAGTAGGAACTAATGAAAAAAGCCCTAACTGCAGATGCTACCAGACTGAAAAGCCATCAGCTGAAGGACATGCTTCAGTTTTTAATTTGAGTTTTCTCAGCTGAAATAGAGTAGTTTATGATTTAGTTCCAATTATCAGATTTGTGTATCTGAAGTTTCATTGCATTACGAACAGGACAATGTTAAATATGTTTTCACTGCCATTCCACAGGTCATTGGCATAGGCAGAAACCAAGACCATCTGGTTAAGATTATTGCAATGTAGCTATTGGTCATGCAGCTAGCTCTACAGTGACTAACAGCATTTAATGCTTAAAAATACACTTTCATTATTGCAAACAAAATTAAAGAACTTTTTCTCAGACAGAGAACATCAGAGCAAAATTCTGCACCATTCCACAAAGCTGTTAATTCGCACTTTCTTCCATCAGAATTGTGAAGGGGGTTAAAAGAACTCACTGATATAGCAATATGGTTGAATGCAAACCTCTACAGCTGTGGAAGACTTACCATCATCCAGGTACAACTGGTCCAATTCCTCAGGTTCTCGCTTGATCATTACAGGAATAGGGGCCAAATTATGATTACTGTCCTCATGCAACTCTGGCAATGACAGTGGTTGGTTTGTTGGAGACTCATTTCTTTGAACCTTCGGCAGTTGGTGCTGCTGTTGACCCATTATGGATGAGTGAGTTGGACTGCAGGACTGCAAATAGGTTGGCTCTTGGGTAACGGATGGAACTGGAGAAGAGGGACTGTTGGGATAGAGTGTTTGTTGGTAACCAAGGGAACAGCTACTGCTCAGATGTTGACTCACCTGCGGCTGCAGCATGATGAGAGATGATTGCTCTGGAGAACTTGGGTGCACAACTATAGACCTTGGCACTTCCTGTACGGTGGGGACACCTCCAGCGGGCTGCTGAAGTCCTAGGTGACTGTGGCCCGGGTTGGTGATGCACTTGTAAGCAGAAGATGAAAGATCATGCAGCTTGGGGCTTGAGTTGGGGGAAGATGACATCACAGTGTTTCTCTGCTGACAGGAAGTGAAGCCAGCCACAAGGCACGAACCAGGATCAGGAGGCATCATGATCTGCTGGCTGTAGTATGGTTTAGAGAGAGGATTTAATCCTTGGGTCATTGGTCCACAGGTTTGAGCAGGCTCATAGTCATCACTGGGTTCTGTTTTTATAATTGGAACTGTTAAGAGAAAAAAAGTTTTAAATAAACATGAGTTGCATATTGGTATGATCAAGTTGGCTTGTGGCTAGGATACCCTTTGCAAAACAAACAACGTCTTGAATAAGACTCTGTGTGTCTTTTGCTTAGTTCTCCCACCCTATAAAAAAAATGAATGAGTCATCAGCACAAGAAAGTCACAGCTGGTTTTAATATTGAAAAGGACTATTTTCTTTGGACTCTCCTTCAGCACTAATGTGCTATAAAAATCTATTTGCAAATAGCTGTGCTGCAGTAGAAGCCTTGGACCCAAGGGCTCCATGGATTTGTAGTAATCAAAGCAAAAATTTTAACTTGGATGTACTACTGCATTTCTACTGCTACTGATGGCCCATTTGATAAATGTCTGCACATTTGGTAAATTCAAGAATAATAAGGTGGAGATGGGGCTTTCAGAGTTCAACAGAAATAAAATTGCAAAGATAAATGACAATATTGTTATGGACAAGGAGTTTTTGATAATAAGGCACTTTTTTTTTTTGAAAGACCAGGAATCTCATTTATTTTTTTCTTTTACATAACTGTATTTAATCTCTGCTTCTTACTACCCAGCCAATGGGTGTAAAATATTCAACAAGTCGTAGCCAGCTCTCAGAGATCACAAGCTGGATCCAAACTACCAATGCCAACTCCTGGAGAATGTTAGTCCAGACTCTGCATACCGAGAAGAAATCTGCTCCTATTGTGGACAAATTGTTTCCTCCATCTCCTGCCCCAAAGGCGTGCTGAAGAGGCGGTACCTGTCATTCAGGAGAGAATGCCCCTCTCTGAAACATGAAGGGTGACTGGTATGGAATTTGCAACTTCAGCGGACCTTTGACCATGAAAAATAATCTTGAGCCTCTCTCTAATAAAGGCAATTCAGAGGGGAGAGAGGACTTTGCCTTTCCTGGATATCCAGCAGCACATGCAGTTCACAGGGAAAAGACCCCCACTTCCAAGGTCAGGTGAACTATAAATTAGAAGGGCCAGGTAGGCCTCTATGGCCCACATTTTTAAAGGTACTTAAGCATTCAGCACTGCAACACATAACTGATTTAGAAGACTAAATGTCATTTGCAGAAGGGAGTTAGGCACTTAGAGCCTAAATCCTATTGACTATCAATGGGATTTTGGCTCCAAAATGTCTTAATCCCTTTTGAAAATGAGATTTGAGCTCCTAAATCAGTTAGGCATTGCAATGCTGAGCACAGTAATGCCTAACACCTTTAATAATCTGGGCCTCAATGACTTCAAGGAGTTTGAATAAACATATTTTTTCTAGCCAGACCCAAACTTAAATAAAGAGAGCAGTGATTTTGGATTCATGTGAGGGTTTATCTTCTTGCCCAAATAAAAACCTGCAGAGACTTTCATAGCTCTTAGGCACTGCTGGCAATGTATGGCACTATCACAGGATATCTGTTAGGGTATAAAAATAACTATTCTGCTAGGGTAGAGAAGATACCAATGAAATATCTCCGGGTACCGTGACCTAACAATTCACTTCCAAGTGTATGCATGTGTTTGAGGATTTTGAACCCTTAAAAGAGCTTTTAGTCCATTTAAAATGCGTGGGTATATTAGCTATAGTTAAATTCTTTTAACGCTCTCAGTTTTTACTTCTGGTGAATGCACTCTGCTACCCTTGTTTTACAACCTCCTAGTCCCTTGTTAACTTTGCTCCTTTTATATTGTTTTACACACAGATGTTTGCAAAACTTGCTTCAAGATTTCTTGGGCTACTAGTAAAAACATGCTTAAGTACATAATAGATGCACAAGTGCCATTCAAAATGCATGTATTATGGATAATGGGCTGTTGTCAGATTCCTTCTCCTCCTATTTTCACCTGCTCACATGCTGCATGCTAGTTAGCATGGTTTGGAATGTATTGGTTGCAGGGAAGGAGATTCTAGGTTCAAGGACAGCTTTATAAAACCCATATTATACCCTTTATGAAAACTCAGGACCAAAGAAACACACCTCAATAAACAGAGACGCACAGAGACTGTAAGAAAATACCTTTCACAAGATCCTCATGTGTTTTACATTAGGTTCACTGTACGAGCACAAAGCCTGGCACAGCTGGAAATACGAGGATCACTGAATACTGAATTTTCCCAATATATCAGTTAGAGAAACACCTGTGCTAAGTAATTCCAAATAAATCCACTGACAATTCAGTGCTCAATAACCCTTGCAGTATCTCATTCATTTAAAACTATGAATCTGTGAGTATGTCTACACTGCAATTAGACACCTGCAGCTGGCCCATGCCAGATGACCCGGGCTCGTGAAGCTCAGGCTGAGAGGCTGCTTAACTGCAGTGTAGACATTCTGGCTCGGACTGCAGTCCAACCTCTGGGACCTTCCCACCTTGCAGTGTAGACACACCCTATGAATCTTATGGTGTCAATGTTGAAGTGGGGGCACATGGGGCTGGTGGGGGAAGCATTGAGAACACTGATTCTATGACAGTGCTGGGCAACCTGCAGCCCACGGGCTGCATGCGGCCCACCAGGGTAATCTGATTGCGGGCCGCGAGACATTTTGCTGACATTGACCATCCGCAAGCATAGCCCCCCGCAGCTCTCAGTGGCTGCAGTTCGCCATTCCCGGCCAATGGGATTACCCTGATGGGCCACATGCGGGTTTCCCACCACTGTTCTATTACCTCAGGCTGTTCTTTTTCACACCCTTTGCAGTGCACACCTTTGCTTCCTCACTTAGCAATATGTATATTTCCTTGTTTCTGTCTTCAGCACATTTATAAAGGGGCAACTCAGTCAAGGCCATATTTATTAGCAAAGTAAATGGTGGGGAAAGTTATGAATCGATAACTCTGGCTTCAGTCCTCAGCTGCACCAAACTTATCGCTGCTACAGCTGAGGAGGGTGGCTTTCCACTATTCTGATCCTGGGCCAGCCTGGGGCTGAAAAGGCCCCCAGAATAATTTAGAGCAACCTATAGCTGTGACAATTGAAGGTTTGGCCCCAGTATGCCCTCTATGCAGAAGTGTGTGTGGGAGGCTGACTATCCCAGCTTTGCACAACTTGAGGATACCCTTGCACGGGGGGGGGGATCCTTGACTGCCCTTTTCTGGCTTTCCAGCTGCTTTGCACTGTCTCAGGCTACATCTACACTACAGGGGGAGTCGATAAGATACGCAAATTCAGCTACGTGAATAGCGTAGCTGAATTCGACGTATCGCAGCCAACTTACCCCGCTGTGAGGACTGCAGCAAAATCGACCTCTGCGGCTTCCTGTCGATAGCGCTTACTCCCACCTCCGCTGGTGGAGTAAGAGCGTCGATTAGGGGATCGATTGTCGCGTTCCGACGGGACGCGATAAATCGATCCCCGAGAGGTCGATTTCTACCCGCCGATTCAGGCAGGTAGTGTAGACCCAGCCTCAGTAGCAGAACAGAGGGAAAGGATTCAGCCCTCAATGTGAGCCTGATTCACCACTGGTTTACTCCAGCTTTACACTGGTGTAACTCCATTGCTTGTGCTGTCAGACAACTGATGTAAAGCAGTTCTGACTCAGCCGACACTGACATGCTCACTTTGTGTTCGGTGGAGTCTCACTGGTATACAACTGGAGTAATACAGAGATGGATCAGGCCCCACAATGATGAGTAGGTGTAATCTACAGGATGTGGTGTGGCAGAAGAGTGAGTTTATAGCCAGAAAAGTAACCAATGCGATGATGTAAGAAGGTGAAAAGACAAAGTCTGGGTCCTGCTTAATCTTACACCCCGTTTGTTGCTTTTCTTGCTACAACACCACCTCCTCCCCCTCCATCAGCATGCAGGCTACAGCAACTTACCCCGGCCTACCGACGTCAATTACACCAACTTTTGTGCACCTCTTAATTTATGAGGTCTCCAGGTAAATCATGGCTACTTGAACATGTACTTGGAGGTTTCTGAACTAGTTCAGCTAAATCTTGTCTATTAATTCCCCCAAAGTGTTTTTCCAGTGTAATAGAAAGGTCCCCAGTGTTAAATACTGTTTATCTGCTAATCTCATTACTAATATAGGTATTGTACTGGGAGAGGGGGAAAAAAGCATTAATGCTGAAATTGTTAAAGAATGTGGGCCTGATTCTCCACTGCCTTGCACCTTTTACAGTGTGTAAAATGAGAATAAAAAGTTCTACCAAATCACGACAGTAGCATTTACTCCACTTCTACAGAACTATAAATGTCTTCACCAGGTTCAAGTGTAGAGAATTAGACCCTGTGGGATCTTTGTTTTCAAGGAATTACCCAGAAGAGCTAGAATCACATTTGTAAAGATGAGTGTGTCTGCAGAAAGGAGCAGATGAAAACCATTACAGTTAGTTTTCTTATCAGACCTTAGTCTCTTTACAGGAATGGATGGCTATATTACTTGACTTGTAGTGTATTTGTGACATTCCATCCAGTATCTGCTTCTCTCCAGCATGTGTAATTCTGTCAAGTGGAATAGCAGAAGCTGATAATATGCACTAGCTGATACTTTTCAAATGGAGTTTGGAAGAAACCATGGCTCTGACTCTCCACTACCTGACCAGTCCGTTAGTGATCTGTGCAAAGCTGGTATAAAAGGCTACTGGTCAGAAAGATGGTGTTTTACATTCATTTTGCAAATGACTACACAGGGGACGATCAGGTCCCATATATTTTATGCACATCATCAAAAAATTAATTAAGGGCGTTTTTTCTCCTCTCTGGTCTGTCTCTTGTTTTATCACCATTCACTAGTCGATGCTCTGTTTGTGGCATCAGTTTATTATCCTGGAAACCAGGGCATTTCTTTAGACCATAAACAAGTTACAAGTATTTGCTTTGTCACATTATAAGGCTAAGAAGGGCTTCACATACCGGCTAACGGATATCCCCATCCCTACAGTCCTTTCATGACTTTTATCTGGTCAAGAACACAGCATAGCTCCACAGATGTCTTTGGGTATGTCTACACTGCAGCTGGGAGATGTGATTCCCAGCATGGCACTAGCTCACTTTGAGCTAGCACGCTAAAAATAGCAGTGTGGACATTGTAGCCCTGGTGGAAACCCAGGCTAGCCACCCGAGTTCAAGTCTGCCGACCTCCTGGGTTGGAGCTTAGGCAGGTCACCCAAGCCACCACCTGTGCCACTATGTTCACACTGCTATTTTTAGCAGCACACTAGCTCAAGTGGACTAGCGCAAGTCTGTCTACCGATGCTGGGAATCACACCTCCCAGCTGCAGCGTAGAGTCTAGACATACCCAATGGAGCCACACCAGTTTACACCAGCAGCCTGGCCCCTTAAATATCAGCTTGCATTATTTTCTTCTAGCTTAGGGACCAATCCAGTGGGTTCCTTTGTCATGGCTGTGGCAGGTCATCAGCCAACAGGACAGTAATGGTAAAGCATAATGTATCTGACACCATTTACCTTTATGTCTAATGTTCATGCTAACTTCAAACCTTTAGAAATCTGAGGCCAGATACTGGGCATTACGTCTCAAATGCACCCTTCAGAAGGCATAATTTGCCATGAAGCTAATTGCTGGGCCTCTGTCATTCAGTTTTTGGACACCTATGACTCTTAGATCGTTTTGCTCCATGTGACATAAGATTCCCCATATTATGTGTGGGGAAAAGCCATGTGATACCAAGAATATGATTAATAGCTCTGGAGTTAATATTTAACAGAAAACAGTATTAACTCAATCTCCTTTACACTATCAGGTCAAATATTTAAAATTGGCTGTCAGCTCAAATGTCTTTTTTAAATGACACCAAGCTGAATGAGACACTGCGTGATTCTAGCTACAAAACAGTGTTAAAATGACAAACAACAAAAAGCCCTGCAGCTGTTCAGAATCTATCAGCACTATTAGCATGAAGGGGACTATTTTTTAATTTAATACAGCAGTTTCAAATGTCAATAAGCAGGCTGCTTTAGGGCTGCTTTGTGGTGGTGAGATAACACTCTACACTGCAGACTCTCAGCTTATTACAATGAAAAATTAAAAACTGCATTTGCTCCACTCTGAGGCGTACCAATAACAAATTACCACAATGAGATCACAGTTTATAAAAGAGCAAATAACAAACAGGATGCCTGATCCTGCAAAGACTTGTGCATGGGAGTAATTTTACTCACTTGAGTAATCCCAAACCTTTGCAAAGATCAGGTTCTGACTGTGCAAAGGAATGATAAAAATATTTGATTTATCATTGTTAATTATTTTAAAATACTTGCTTTTATATAATGCACTAGATTGGTCTACTGATGATCTTGGACAGTCCATAATTTGAAATATTAAAATATGAAAATGTTCAAAGTTCTAAATTAATCTGATAAGCAGCTTAACTGTGCTAATTGTTTTTAAATGGCTTGGTGATATCACCTTAGGCTGCTGGACTTGTGTCATTATGTCATCTCATTTAATGTGAAGCTCTGAGAACCATGTGTTGGCAGCAGCACTGGTTATAATAAAGCAAAGCTACCTCCAGTTCTTGCTCAGAAAGACTAGACTTGATATGATGTCATAAATGCACTAGGTTTAAGACAATGGCCCTCTGTGTGGGTTTGAATGTGGGAGAAATATTTCAGTGAGTGTTGCAAGCCTGGGTTTAACTGAAACGTTTTTCTGAGAAGGTA